>NC_057812.1:104874567-105109999 GCF_018294505.1 Triticum aestivum
GGACTGCAGCTAAGCCCCCGAGTGGGAGGATTGCTCACCACTCTGTAGGATTTTTTCAAACTTAGGCGAGTATCGGACTACAGCTAAGTCTCCGAGTGAGAGAACTTAGGCGAGTACTGGACTGCAGCTAAGCCCCCGAGTGGGAGGACTGCTCACCACTCGGTAGGATTTTTTCAAACTTAGGCGAGTACCGGACTGCAGCTAAGTCTCCGAGTGAGAGAACTTAGGCGAGTACTAGACTGCAGCTAAGCCCCTGAGTGGGAGGATTGCTCACCACTCGATAGGATTTTCTTTCGAACTTAGGCGAAACGGATTCACGGCTAAGCCCACCCACTGGGGGATTTTAGAGGTAAATAAAAGTAACAACAATCATGCGAGAAGACTGAAAAGCTCTTGTCTTTGACGAACAAATTACAAAGGTACTTCTTATTACATTTTATTTGAATGAGTGCTTAAGTATAAAAGGGGCGGAGCAGCTCCGCGTTCCAAGCATGTGGCTCGTCTTTCTGATACTCAACACTGTAAAGATGGTATGCTCCATTGTGGAGAACTTTGGTGATGATGAAGGGGCCTTCCCAAGCTGGGGCGAGCTTGTGCGGTTTCTGTTGATCCACTCGAAGAACCAGGTCTCCTTCTTGAAAGGCTCGACCCCTCACATTTCTGGCGTGGAATCGACGCAAGTATTGCTGATAAATGGTCGACCGAATCAAGCCCATCTCTCTTTCCTCCTCTAAGAGATCGACTGAATCTTGTCGGGCCTGCTCTGCTTCCTCTTCGGAGAAGAGCTCGACTCGGGGTGCGTTGTGGAGCAGGTCACTTGGTACAATAACTTCGGCTCCATAGACCAAGAAGAAAGGAGTTGTCCGGTCGATCGATTAGGAGTTGTCCTTAAACCCCACAGAACTGACGGAAGCTCATCAACCCAAGCGCCTGCTGCGTGTTTGAGATCACGCATCAGTCGGGGTTTTCAGTCCTTTGAGAATTAGGCCATTGGCTCTTTCTGCTTGTCCGCTCGACTGCGGGTGAGCGACTGAAGCATAGTCGAATCATGTGCCTTGAGAAGCGCAGAAAGCTCTAAACTCATCAGAATCTAAGTTTGACCCGTTGTCCGTGTTGATGTTGTGTGGAACTCCATATCTGAATGTCAATTCTCTGATAAAACCGACAGCGGTGCTGGCCTCAAGGTTCTTGATAGGTTTAGCTTCGATCCATTTGGTAAACTTGTCGACTGCAACAAGCACATGAGTGAAGCCGCTCCTACTAGTTCTCAGTGGTCCACCCATATCCAGTCCCCAAACAGCAAAGGGCCAGACGAGGGGGATGGTCTTCAGGGCTGACGCTGGCTTGTGAGACATGTCGGAGTAAAACTGGCAGCCTTCACATCTGTCGACTATATCTTTCGCCATTTCATTTGCTCGTGGCCAATAGAATCCAACTCGGTATGCTTTAGCCACGATGGCCCGAGAGGACGCATGGTGACCACAGGTTCCCGAGTGGATGTCGTTGAGGATCATTCGACCTTCTTCTGGTGTTATGCATTTCTGACCGACTCCAGTCACGCTTTCCCTGAACAGTTGTCCTCTTATCACAGTAAAGGCCTTGGATCGACGGACGATCCGTCGAGCCTCTTCCTCGTCCTCTGGGAGTTCTTTCCTGAGGATGTACGCAATGTACGGCACTGTCCAGTCGGGAGTAATGGCCAGAACCTCCATGATCAGGTCGACCACGGCTGGGACCTCAAATTCAGTCGAGTCTGTGGCGCTCTTAGGCTGCGGGGGCTCTTCAGTAAAAGGATCTTCCTAAACTGTCGGTGTGTGAATATGCTCCAAAAACACATTGCTGGGAATGGCTTCTCTCTTGGAACCTATCTTTGCCAAGTCATCAGCTGCTTGATTTTTCAGTCGGGGTATGTGATGGAGCTCTAACCCCTCAAACTTCTTTTCCAGCTTCCTCACTGCATTGCAGTAACCAGTCATGGCTGGGCTTCTGACGTCCCACTCCTTCATCACTTGATTGACTACCAAATCTGAGTCGCTGTAGACCATGAGGCAACGGACACCGAGTGAGATGGCCATGCGCAACCCATATAGGAGTGCTTCATATTCTGCTTCATTGTTGGAGGAATCAAAGTGAATCTGGAGGACATATCTGAGCTTGTCTCCTCGGGGGGATACCAGTACTACCCCAGCACCAGAATCATTCAGCATTTTGGATCCGTCAAAGAACATGGTCCAGTGCTCCAAGTGAACTAGAGTCGGCAGTTGCTATTTGATCCACTCAGCCAGGAAATATGCTATTGCTTGGGACTTGATAGCTTTCTTTGCCTCAAACTTGATATCTAAGGGAAGGAGTTCAATCGCCCATTTTGCCACTCGACCAGTTGCATCTCTGTTGTGCAGAATCTCTGACAATGGAGCATCGCTGACGACTGTAACAGAGTGGTCAGAGAAATAGTGTGCAACCTTCTTCGTGGTCATGTAAATCCCATAGACGAGCTTCTGGTAGTGCCGATATCTCTGCTTTGACGGGGTCAGGACTTCAGAAATATAATAAACTGGGCACTGAACTTTATAAGCTTTTCCTTCTTCTTCCCGCTCGACCGTAAGTACTGTACTGACGACTTGTCCGGTGGCTGCTATATAAAGCAGTAAAGGCTCTTTGCTGATTGGAGCAGCAAGCACCGGCTGGGTGGAAAGCAGGGCTTTTAGCTCTGCAAATGCTGCATCAGCTTCTAGGGTCCACTCGAACTTATCTGATTTCTTCATCAGTCAGTAAAGAGGCAGCGCCTTTTCACCGAGGCGAGAAATGAATCGAGTTAGGGTGGCCAAGCAACCAATAAGCTTCTGGACATCAAGAACACGCACGGGGCGTTTCATTCGGAGTATAGCACCCACTTTCTCTGGGTTAGCATCGATCCCTCATTCGGAAACTAGGAAACCAAGTAGTTTTCCGCCCGGAACTCCAAACGTGCATTTTGATGGATTGAGCTTGATATCATACCTTCTGAGGCTGGCAAAGGTTTCAGCAAGGTCAGTCAGTAGGTCGGAACCTTTACGTGACTTGACCACGATGTCATCCATGTATGCTTCCACATTCTGACTGATCTGAGTGAGCAGGCACTTCTGAATCATCCGCATGAATGTGGCTCCAGCGTTCTTCAAACCGAATGGCATTGTGACATAACAGAAGCACCCAAACATGGTGATGAAAGTTGTATTTATCTCGTCGGGTCCGTACAGACGGATCTGGTGGTACCCGGAGTAGGCGTCCAAAAAGGACAAACGCTCGCACCCCACAGTCGAGTCGACTATCTGGTCGATGCGAGGGAGAGGAAAGTGATCTTTCAGGCAGGCTCGATTGATATGCTTGAAGTCAATGCACATGCAAAGTGAGTCATCCTTCTTTGGGACCATGACAGCATTGGCTAACCACTCGGAGTGATAAACCTCTCGGATAAACTCAGCTGCCAAAAGCCGAGCCACCTGTTCACCGATTGCCTTTCTCTTCTGTACGGCGGACCGTCGAAGATGTTCTTTGACTGGTTTCACTTTTGGGTCGACTTGCAAACGATGCTCAGCCAGTCCCCTGAGAACACCTGGCATGTCAGAAGGCTTCCATGAAAAGATGTCCCAGTTCTCACGGAGGAACTGGATGAACGCTTCTTCCTATTTGGAGTAGAGTGTGGTTGAAATGTGAGTCAAAGCAGCATTGGGGTCTGTCGGGTGAATGTGAATCGACTTCGTTTCACCGGACGACTGGAATGCTGAATCTGTGGTTGGCTTCTTGGCTCGCAACAAATCACTCAGAACTGCATTTTTCTGGTATTCTTGCAATTCTACCACAGCCAGGTTTTCAATTGACTTTTACTCTCAACATCAGCGAAAATCATCAGAGTGGAATTCATGTGGGGATAACCATCATCATCCTCTTCCTCCTCCTTGGCCTTATCTACTCCCTTCTCCTTTTCCTTGGGTTGTGTCTCTCGGAATTGCTGGATTAGGAGTCGACACTGCCGAGTGGTGTGCTTCGGATAAACGAAATTATCCTCTTCATCTTTTTTAGTGTGGATGTGGCACGGCAGATCCAACACGTCATTTCCATCTTGATATTTTACTTTCTTGGGGTTCCACGGCCCTTTGGGCTTCCCCTTGAACTTTCCTTGAACCATAGCCAAGGCTTCACCAGGAGCAGCTGGCTCGGCCTTGCGCTTCTGTTTCCGAATGGAGTTTCCTCCTCCGGCTTCGTGGGCGGCTGCTTTATGCTTCCCACTACGGAGTCGTTCTTCTTCTTCACCATTGACATACTTGGTGGCAATCTCCATCATCCGAGTCAGAGTCATATTTCCTGCCCGGCCGAATTTCATATTCAACTCCCGAGACCTGACACCTTCCTTAAAGGCACAAATTACCTGATGATCAGACACATCCTCCACCATGTGGTGTAGGGTGATCCATCTTTGGATATAATCCCTCAAAGTTTCATTCGGTTTCTGAACACAACACTGTAATTCCGTCAAACCTGCCGGCCATTTGCAAGTGCCCTCGAATGTTCTGACAAACACTCGGGCGAGATCTTCCCAAGTATAAATACTGCCAGGTGCTAACTAATTCAGCCATGCTCTAGCTGAGCCCTCCAACATCAGAGGAAGGTGTTTCATGGACACTTCATCATTGCCGCCACCAATCTGCACAGCCACTTGGTAGTCTTCAAGCCAAGTGTCAGGCTTGGACTCACCAGTGAACTTACTGACTCTAGTCGCCAACCTGAAGTTGGGGGGAATCACTGCAGCTCGGATAGCTCTGCTGAAGCACTCTGGACCTGAGACATGCACCCTGTTGCTGGTTTGCAGATCCCTGTCATGGCCCTCTCGATGAGCTCTGTTTCTGTCGACTAGAATACCTCGCCCAACACTGTGAGGGCGTCTGTCTTCATGTTGCCGAGGCACGTACGACCCGCTCCTTGGGGGAGGCATGGGCACTCGACGATGATCATCGCGATCGACTCGTTGATCATACTGCTCATGGTTTCTGTACTAATCTCGTCGATCCCCACGTCCCTCACGCCTCGGGGGCGATCTTGGGCTATGGGCTGACTGAACTGTGTCTGCAACCACGGATCTGCTATGGATCCTATTCTGAGACTGAGATACGACCGTATTATGTTCTCCCGCCGCCCAGAGCAAGGCTCGGATCTGCACCAGACCTCGGCCAGCTTCTGACTGGGAAGGTTGTATCGACTCCGCTATCTGGGCAGCCGCTGCTAGATTCTGGATCGGGGTTCGGTATACCTGAGTCAGAGGTGGAAAAAGTTGACGCGACTGGATTCGGGAGCACGCTGCCGAGTGCGATCGTCGAGTGCACGCTGGAGGTTCCCCAGTCAAGTGCACTCGGCCAAGTTGGCCAAGCGCACCTGCTCCAAGGCCTGGGCCTCAGGGGTTTCTCCAACTATAGGAGTATGCAGTGAATCTATGTTCCGGCGGCGAAGTTCCTCCCTCTGCTGCGACGAGAGGGGTTCGGGGCGGTACTCTTCATGAACGCGCGACGGATCGCCGTTCCTGTCGCCTCCGTCTTCATGGGTGAAGCCAAGAGGGCTGCGTGGTCCATTGACCATCAGAACTTCAGCCGCTGGGTCGCTGCTGTCGCACTCGGATGCAGTCTCTACGGAGCCAGTCGACAGATCGAATAGGCCGTAGAGAGTTTCGTCGGGCTCGATCGCCGCGACTTGAGGGGTGGTCGACTGGCGGGCCATCGCATGCCTCACCCACCGCTGAAGCCTCCACCGACCGGAACGTTTGCTCCGGCGGGCCGCAGGGAGGGTGAAAGTTGCTGGAGCCGACTGATACTGGGTCGACGGCTGCCGTAGGAGGACGCCGTGGACGCACGCGCGAAAGTGTGTCGCCCCGCGGGTGGGGAGTGTGTCGACGTTGAGTGGAGCCTCCTGAAGCCAAGCGGGTCGTCGGCGACAAACACGAGCGCGCCGAGACGGATCTCACGGCCCTCAGCCAAACCTCCGCCTGAAACCATGATGAAGGGGATCGGAAAAATTGCAACTTCTCCAACAAGTCGCTAAGACACCTGCCCCATGGTGGGCGCCAACTGTCGTGGTTCTATGACTGACAGTAGAATAGGGGGTAGGAATGTAGAGGCAAGATCCTAGCTATGGAGGAGTTGTACACACGAGTTTTATGAGTTCAGGCCCTTCTCAGAGGAAGTAAAAGCCCTATGTCTCAGAGCCCGGAGGCGGTCGACTGGATTATATGCGTGTGTGTTACAGGGGGTGTGAACCCTTGTCCCAGAGGAGGGGGTGGCTTATATAGAGTGCGCCAGGACCCCTGCTCCCCTCCATTACACAGGGTTCAATGTTCATCAAGGAGGAGCGTTACTGGTAACGTCCGAAGTAAAGTGCTATAAATGTCCATAAAGCTATGACTTAAACCCCGATCGTCGCGGAGTGAAGGGCTTCTCATCTTCTGGTGGTCGAGTGTCTTCAAGGTGGTCGAGTGAACACATCTTCATGGTCGAGTAGATGATGATTTCTCTTCGATTGCTTCTGATTCCTTGTAGAGATGTCCTTGGGGAGGGTATGTTGGACAGATCCATGACCCTACCCTAGGTACATAGCTTCATCAGATATCGATCCTTAATTCGGCCTCCCGTGCCCGCATTAAGGCTCGGGGGCTACTAGGCTTTGGGCTTATCATTTACAAATATTAAAAGGGCACATCGATCCCCTGATCTGGTGTTGCCACCCGACCAGTGTCTCGGGGGCTACTGCATTGGCAATCCAATGCAAAAAATTTAAAATGCTGATGTCTACTACACAACCTTCTTCTTGTAGACGTTGTTGGGCCTCCAAGTGCAGAGGTTTGTAGGACAGTAGCAAGTTTCCCTCAAGTGGATGGCCTAAGGTTTATCAATCTGTAGGAGGCGTAGGATGAAGATGGTCTCTCTCAAGCAACCCTGCAACCAAATAACAAAGAGTCTCTTGTGTCCCCAACACACCCAATACAATGGTAAATTATATAGGTGCACTAGTTCGGCGAAGATATGGTGAAACAAGTGGTATATGGATGGTAGATAAAGGTATTTGTAATCTGAAAATATAAAAACAGCAAGGTAACTAATGATAAAAGTGAGCTTAAACGGTATTACAATGATAGTAAACAAGGCCTAGGGTTCATAGTTTCACTAGTGCAAGTCCTCTCAACAATAATAACATAATTGGATCATATAACTATCCCTCAACATGCAACAAAGAGTCACTCCAAAGTCACTAATAGCGGAGAACGAACGAAGAGATTATGGTAGGGTACAAAACCACCTCAAAGTTATTCTTTCCAATCAATCCATTGGGCTATTCCTATAAGTGTCACAAACAACCCTAGAGTTCATACTAGAATAACACCTTAAGACACAAATCAATCAAAACCCTAATGTCACCAAGATACTACAATGTCACCTCAAGTATCCGTGGGCATGATTATACGATATGCATCACACAATCTCAGATTCATCTATTCAACCAACACATAGAACCTCAAAGAGTGCCCCAAAGTTTCTACCGGAGAATCACGACGAAAACGTGTGCCAACCCCTATGCATAGGTTCATGGGCGGAACCTGCAAGTTGATCACCAAAACATACATCAAGTGAATCACGTGATATCCCATTGTCACCACAGATATCCACGGCAAGACATACATCAAGTGTTCTCAAATCTTTAAAGAATCAATCTGATAATATAACTTCAAAGGGGATACTCAATCCATTACAAGAGAGTAGAGGGGGAAAGAAACATCACAGGTTCCAAATATAATAGCAAAGCTCGCGATACATCAAGATCGTATCATCTCAAGAACACGAGAGAGAGAGAGAGATCAAACACATAGCTACTGGTACATACCCTCAGCCCCGAGGGAGAACTACTCCCTCCTCGTCATGGAGAGCACCGGGATGATGAAGATGGCCACCGGAGAAGGATTCCCCCTCCGGCAGGGTGCCGGAACGGGTCTAGATTGGTTTTCGGTGGCTACGGAGGCTTCTGGCGGCGGAACTCCCGATCTATTGTGTCTTCTGATGTTTTTAGGGTATATGGAGATATATAGGCGGAAGAAGTACGTCAGGGGAGCCACGAGGGTGGAGGGAGCGCCCTAGGGGGTGGGCGCGCCCCCTGCCTCGTGGATTCCTCGTTGACTCCCTGACGTGCACTTCAAGTCTTCTGGGTTTCTTCTGGTCCAAAAATAAGTTCCGTGAAGTTTCAGATCAATTGGACTCCGTTTGATTTTCCTTTTCTGCAATATTCTAAAACAAGGTAAAAATAGAAACTGGCACTGGGCTCTGGGTTAATAGGTTAGTCCCAAAAATGATATGAAGGTGTATAATAAAGCCCATAAACATCCAAAACAGTAGATAATATAGCATGGAGCAATAAAAAAATTATAGATACGTTGGAGACGTATCAGCATCTCCAAGCTTAATTCCTGCTCGTCCTCGAGTAGGTAAATGATAAAAACAGAATTTTTGATGCGGAGTGCTACTTGGCATAATTTCAATGTAATTCTTCTTAATTGTGGCATGAATATTCAGATCCGAAAGATTCAAGATAAAAGTTTAATATTGACATAGAAATAATAATACTTCAAGAATACTACTAAGCAATTATGTCTCTTCAGAATAACATGGCCAAAGAAAGTTATCCCTACAAAATCATATAGTCTGGCTATGCTCTATCTTCACCACACAAAATATTTAAATCATGCACAGCCTCGATGACAGGCCAAGAAATTGTTTCATACTTTTGACATTCTCAAAACTTTTTCAATCTTCACGCAATACATGAGCGTGAGGCATGGATATAGCACTATAGGTGGAATAGAGTGGTGGTTGTGGAGAAGACAAAAAAGGGAAAAGATAGTCTCACATCAACTAGGCGTATCAATAGGCTATGGAGATGCCCATCAATAGACATCAATGTGAGTGAGTAGGGATTGCCATGCAACGGATGCACTAGAGCTATAAGTGTATGAAAGCTCAACAAAAGAAACTAGTGGGTGTGCATCCAACTCGCTTGCTCACGAAGACCTAGGGCATTTTGAGGAAGCCCATCATTGGAATATACAAGCCAAGTTCTATAATGTAAAATTCCCACTAGTATATGAAAGTGACAACATAGGAGACTCTCTATCATGAAGATCATGGTGCTACTTTGAAGCACAAGTGTGGTAAAAGGATAGTAGCATTGTCCCTTCTCTCTTTTTCTGTCATATTCTTTTTTTATTTGGGCCTTTTCTTTTTTTATGGCCTCTTTTCTTTCTCTTTTTTTTATTTGGGCTTCTTTGGCCTCTTTTATTTATTTTTCGCCCGGAGTCTCATCCTGACTTGTGGGGGAATCATAGTCTCCATCATCCTTTCCTCACTGGGACAATGCTCTAATAATGATAATCATAACACTTCTATTTTTCTTACAACTCAACAATTACAACTCGATACTTAGAACAAAATATGACTCTATATGAATGCTTTCCGCGATGTACCAGGATATGCAATGATGCATGAGTGACACGTATGAAAGAATTATGAATGGTGGCTTTGCCACAAATACAATGTCAACTACATGATCATGCTAAGCAATATGACAATGATGGAGTGTGTCATAAATGGAACGGTGGAAAGTTGCATGGCAATATATCTCGGCATGGCTATGGAAATGCCATAATAGGTAGGTATGGTGGCTGTTTTGAGGAAGGTATATTGTGGGTGTATGATACCGGTGAAAGGTGCACGGTATTAGAGAGGCTAGCAAAGGTGGAAGGGTGAGAGTGCGTATAATCCATGGACTCAACATTAGTCATAAAGACCTCATATACTTATTGCAAAAATCTACAAGTTATCAAGGCAAAGTATTACACGCATGCTCCTAGGGGGATAGATTGGTAGGAAAATACCATCGCTCGTCCCCGACCGCCACTCATAAGGAAGACAATCAATAAATAAGTCATGCTCCGACTTCATCACATAACGGTTCACCATACGTGCATGCTACGGGAATCACAAGCTTCAACACAAGTATTTCTCAAATTCATAACCACTCAACTAGCATGACTCTAATATCACCATCTCCATATCTCAAAACAATTATCAAGTATCAAACTTCTCATAGTATTCAACACACTCAAAGGAGAATTTTATTATTCTTGAGTACCTAGCATATTAGGATTTTAAGCAAATTACCATGCTATTTAAGACTCTCAAAATAATATAAGTGACACATGAGAGTTCATCTATTTCTATAAAATAAAACCACCACCGTGCTATAAAAAGATATAAGTGAAGCACTAGAGCAAACGACAAACTACTCCGAAAGATATAAGTGAAGATCAATGAGTAGTCGAATAATTATGCAACTATATGAAGACTCTCTAACATTTAAGAATTTCAGATCTTGGTATTTTATTCAAACATAAAGCAAAGCAAAATAAAATGACATTCTAAGAATAGCAAACATCATGTGAAGAAGCAAAAACTTAGGATCAACCGAAACTAACCGATAGTTGTTGAAGAAGAAAGGTGAGATGCCAACCGGGGCATCCCCAAGCTTAGATGCTTGAGACTTCTTGAAATATTATCTTGGGATGCCTTGGGAATCCCCAATCTTGAGCTTTTGTGTCTCCTTAATTCCACTCATATCACGGTCTCCCTAAATCTCAAAAGCTTCATCCACACAAAACTCAACAAGGACTCGTGAGATAAGTTAGTATAAACCATTGCCAAAACCTTATCATACTCTACTGTAGCAAATCACTAAAATTATTATTCAACATTGCATACTAAATGCCTCTGAATATTTAATAGTCCTATCCTCAAATATAATCACTAAAGAAGCAAACATATGCAAACAATGCAAACATAACAGCAATCTGCCTAAACAGGACAGTCTGTAAAGAATGCAGCAACATCCATACTTCCCTAGCTCCAAAAATTATGAAAGAAAATTCCCACTGTAGTAAATTTATCAGACCTTAATATGCAAAGGGTTTCAACATTTTATCACATTCTGCATTTTCTAGGGAATTATTGCAACAGCGGTAAACTTTCTGTTTTCAAACAGCAACATGTGGACTTCTAAAATAGGCATAGTAAAGACTATCAATGCCACTTTTATTGAAATAAAAGATGCAAAACATTTTTATAAATAAGATAAAGCAAATCCTAACAAAATAAATTGACGCTCCAAGCAAAACACAAATCATGTGGTGAATAAAAATATAGCTCCAAGTAAAGTTACCGATGAACGAAGACGAAAGAGAGGATGCCTTCCGTGGCATCCCCAAGCTTAGGCTCTTGGCTATCCTTGAATATTACCTTGGGGTGCCTTGGGCATTCCCAAGCTTAGGCTCTTTCCACTCCTTATTCCATAGTCCATCGAATCTTCACCCAAAACTTGAAAACTTCACAACACAAAACTTAACAGAAAACTCGTAAGCTCCGTTAGCGAAACAAAACAAAACACCACTTCAAGGTACTGTAATGAACTCATTATTTATTTATATTGGTGTTAGTAATACTGTATTCCAACTTCTCTATGGTTTATAAACTCTTTTACTAGCCATAGATTCATTAAAATAAGCAAACAACACATAGAAAACAGAATATGTCAAAAACAGAACAGTCTGTAGTAATCTGGATCAAACGTATACTTATGGAGCTCATAAAATTCTCAAATAAATTGATGTACCTGAGGAATTTATATATTAATCATCTTCAAAAATAATTAACTAAATAGCACTCTCCAATAAAAAATGGCAGCAATTCTCGTGAGCGCTAAAGTTTCTGTTTTTTTACAGCATGATCAACAAGACTTTCCCCAAGTCTTCCCAAAGGTTCTACTTGGCACAAACACTAATTAAAACATAAAAATGCATCTAAACAGAGGCTAGATGAATTATTTATTACTAAACAGGAACAAAAAGCAAGGAACAAAAATAAAGTTGGGTTGCCTCCCAACAAGCGCTATCGTTTGACGCCCCTAGCTAGGCATGATGATTTTAACGATGCTCACATAAAAGATAAGAATTTTAACATAAAGAGGGCATGTTGAAGAATATGACTAGCACATTTAAGTCTAACATACTTCCTATGCATAGGGATTTTGTGATAAAACAATTTGTGGGAACAAGAATCAACTTGCATAGGAAGGTAAAACAAGCATAACTCCAAAATTTTAAGCACATAGAGAGGAAACTTGATATTATTGCAATTCCTACAAGCATATATTCCTCCCTCATAATAATTTTCAGTAGCATCATGAATGAATTCAACAATATAACCAGCACCTAAAGCATTCTTTTCATGATCTACAAGCATAGAAAATTTACTACTCTCCACATAAGCAAAATTCTTCTCATGAATAATAGTGGGAGCAAACTCAACAAAATAACTATCATGTGATTGAAAATTAAGATCATGATGACAAGTTTCATGGTTATCATTATTCTTTAAAGCATACATGTCATCACAATAATCATCATAGATAGGAGGCATGCTTTCATCATAATAAATTTGCTCATCAAAACTTGGAGGACAGAAAATATCATCTGCATCAAACATAGCTTCCCCAAGCTTGTGGCTTTGCATATCATTAGCATCATGGATATTCAAGGAATTCATACTAACAACATTGCGATCATGCTCATCATTCAAATATTTAGTGCCAAACATTTTATAGATTTCTTCTTCTAGCACTTGAGCACAATTATCATTTCCATCATAATCACGAAAGATATTAAAAAGGTGAAGCATATGAGACAAACTCAATTGCATTTTTTTAATTTTCTTTTATGAACTAAACTACTGATAAAAAAAGAAACTAAAAGACTCGATTGCAAGATCTAAAGATATACCTTCAAATGATAACATCCCCGGCAACGGCGCCAGAAAAGAGCTTGATGTCTACTACACAACCTTCTTCTTGTAGACGTTGTTGGGCCTCCAAGTGCAGAGGTTTGTAGGACAGTAGCAAATTTCCCTCAAGTGGATGACCTAAGGTTTATCAATCCGTAGGAGGCGTAGGATGAAGATGGTCTCTCTCAAGCAACCCTACAACCAAATAACAAAGAGTCTCTTGTGCCCCCAACACACCCAATACAATGGTAAATTGTATAGGTGCACTAGTTCGGCGAAGAGATGGTGATACAAGTGCAATATGGATGGTAGATAAAGGTATTTGTAATCTGAAAATATAAAAACAGCAAGGTAACTAATGATAAAAGTGAGTGTAAACGGTATTGCAATGATAGTAAACAAGGCCTAGGGTTCATACTTTCACTAGTGCAAGTCCTCTCAACAATAATAACATAATTGCATCATATAACTATCCCTCAACATGCAACAAAGAGTCACTCCAAAGTCACTAATAGCGGAGAACGAACGAAGAGATTATGGTAGGGTACGAAACCACCTCAAAGTTATTCTTTCCAATCAATCCGTTGGGCTATTCCTATAAGTGTCACAAACATCCCTAGAGTTCGTACTAGAATAACACCTTAAGACACAAATCAATCAAAACCCTAATGTCACCAAGATACTCCAATGTCACCTCAAGTATCCATGGGCATGATTATACGATATGCATCACACAATCTCATATTCATCTATTCAACCAACACATAGAACCTCAAAGAGTGCCCCAAAGTTTCTACCAGAGAATCACGACGAAAACGTGTGCCAACCCCTATGCATAGGTTCATGGGCGGAACCCGCAAGTTGATCACCAAAACATACATCAAGTGAATCACGTCATATCCCATTATCACCACAGATATCCACGGCAAGACATACATCAAGTGTTCTCAAATCTTTAAAGACTCAATCCGATAATATAACTTCAAAGGGGAAACTCAATCCATTACAAGAGAGTAGAGGGGGGAAGAAACATCATAGGATCCAAATATAATAGCAAAGCTTGCGATACATCAAGATCATATCATCTCAAGAACACGAGAGAGAGAGAGAGAGAGAGATCAAACACATAGCTACTGGTACATACCCTCAGCCCCGAGGGAGAACTACTCCCTCCTCATCATGGAGAGCACCGGGATGATGAAGATGGCCACCGGAGAAGGATTCCCCCTCCGGCAGGGTGCCGGAATGGGTCTAGATTGGTTTTCGGTGGCTACGGAGGCTTCTGGTGGCGGAACTCCCGATCTATTGTGTCTTCTGATGTTTTTAGGGTATATGGAGATATATAAGCGAAAGAAGTACGTCAGGGGAGCCACGAGGGGCCCACGAGGGTGGAGGGCGCACCCCCCTGCCTCGTGGCTTCCTCGTTGACTCCCTGACGTGCACTCCAAGTCTTCTAGGTTTCTTCAGGTCCAAAAATAAGTTCCGTGAATTTTTAGGTCAATTGGACTCCATTTGATTTTCCTTTTCTGCGATATTCTAAAACAAGGTAAAAACAGAAACTGGCACTGGGCTCTGGGTTAATAGGTTAGTCCCAAAAATGATATGAAAGTGTATAATAAAGCCCATAAACATCCAAAACAGTAGATAATATAGCATGGAGCAATAAAAAAATTAGATACGTTGGAGACGTATCAAGCGCAATATAGTTTTTGAGGAGATTATTATCCTCAAGTTGGTCGGCCGCACCCAACCTGAGTCTCGAGGACTTTGCACACCGTGTTTCTATTCCTAAGTATGCTGCCGAGCTGGGAATTGATCCTCAGGCTGATTTTATGAATCGACCTGAGTCTCAGGGGCTACAAGGGTCAGCGGTTTGTTTTTTCCTTCAGGTGCATCCCGGATATTAGGACAACACGCACCTTGAGGGCTACTGGCTATACATCTAGGCAGAGATTACATTGCACAATTCAGAATTAAATTCATAAAAATTAACCCATGGTCGAGGTGGTGCACCACCTCGGATAGAGTCCGGCGTTGGTGCTCGACTACAATAGACACCCCGAAAGCAGTCCGACATAAAGCTCGGATGCCAGTGGCTGGCTCCGTAGAGGGCATTTCTGGCATTAAGCTCGGTTAAACTCCTTCAACTTTTTTGAACCAAGGTGATCTATGACACCTCGAATATAGTCTGGCGTTGGAGCTTGGACATAGTCCGGCGTTGGAGCTCGGATACAGTCCGACATTGGAGGTTGGGCATAGTCCTGTGTTGGAGCTTGGACATGGTCCAGCGTTGGAGCTCTGATACATTCCGACGTTGGAGCTTGGAAGCGGTCCGGCGTTGGTGCTCGGCTGCTAAAGATACCTCGAATGCAGTCCGGCATTGGAGCTCGGACGCAAGAGGACGTTGCCGCTCAGGAAAAACTTCAAACCCGAGGTATGGCATAAAAATAACAAGGCATTGATAAAGGTCGGAAACTTAAAGGGGCTCCTCGGATACCCGATGTGTAAACTCTGATGAGTCACCTCGGCGATCCTCAAGATCAAAGATGAGAAGATTTGTTGAACCAGATTTCAAGACCAACGACCGAAGGTGAAGAACAGTTCGGAAGAATCGAGGAGCGTCCCCAACTTGAATACCGGTTCAGGGGGCTACTGACGGTGTCCTGGACTAGGGGGTACTCACCATGTCATCTCCCGATCAGTTGGATTGGGCCGAGGACCCCCATGGACGTATATTCATGGGCCAGTTCGGACAACCCCTGCCTCATACAAGGAAGCCTCCACAAGACTTGGCGCCCAAGACAAGGAATCTCCTAAACCCTAGGCCTCTGGTGTCTTATATAAACCGGGGCCAGGCTAGTCAATAGACAATCTCATATTCATTAGATCAGTCTCGTGGTAGACATATGTACTCTGTACTACACCCATATGAATACAATCAAAAGCAGGACGTAGGGTTTTACCTCCATCAAGAGGGCCCGAACCTGGGTAAAATCCCGTGCCCATGTTACCATCGCTCCAAGACGCCTAGCTTAGGACCCCTACTACGAGATACGCCGGATATTGAACCGACAGTGGGTACGATTATATGATATGCATCACACAATCTCAGATTCATCTATTCAAACCAACACAAAGTACTTCAAAGAGTGCCCCAAAGTTTCTACCAGAGAGTCAAGACGAAAACGTGTGCCAACCCCTATGCATAGGTTCATGGGAGGAACCCGCAAGTTGATCACCAAAACACACATCAAGTGAATCAATAGAATACCCCATTGTCACCACGGGTATCCCACACAAGACATACATCAAGTGTTCTCAAATCCTTAAAGACTCAATCTGATAAGATAACTTCAAAGGGAAAACTCGGTCCATTACAAGAGAGTAGAGGGGGAGAAACATCACAGGATCCAACTATAATAGCAAAGCTCGTGATACATCAAGATCGTACCACCTCAAGAACACGAGAGAGAGAGAGAGAGAGATCAAACACATAGCTACTGGTACATACCCTCAGCCTCGAGGGAGAACTACTCCCTCCTCATCATGGAGAGCGCCGGGATGATTAAGATGGCCATGGGAGAGGGATTCCCCCTCCGGCAGGGTGCCGGAATGGGTCTAGATTGGCTTTTGGTGGCTACGGAGGCTTTTGGCGGCGGAACTCCCGATCTATTGTGCTCCCCAAAGTTTTTAGGGTATATGGGTATATATGGGAGGAAGAAGTACGTCGGTGGACCTCCGGGTTGTCCACGAGGCAGGGGGCGTGCCCAGGGGGGTGGGCGCGCCCCCCACCCTCGTGGGCAGCCCGGCACTCTCCTGGTCCAACTCCGATACTCCGTGGGCTTCTTCTGGTCCAAAAATAAGTTCCGTGTAGTTTCAGGTCAATTGGACTCCGTTTGATTTTCCTTTTCTGTGATACTTTAAAACAAGGAGAAAACAGAAACTGGCACTGGGCTCTGGGTTAATAGGTTAGTCCCAAAAATAATATAAAACTGCATAATAAAGCCCATAAACATCCAAAACAGATAATATAATAGCATGGAACAATAAAAAATTATAGATACGTTGGAGACGTATCAGCATCCCCAAGCTTAATTCCTGCTCGTCCTCGAGTAGGTAAATGATAAAAATAGAATTTTTGATGTGGAATGCTACCTAACATATTTCTCTAAGTAATTCTTCTTATTGTGGCATGAATGCTTAGATCCATAAGATTCAAGACAAAAGTTTAATATTGATATAAATACAATAATACTTCAAGCATACTAACTAAGCAATCATGTATTCTCAAAATAACATGGGCAAAGAAATTTCATCCCTACAAAATCATATAGTTTGGTCATGCTCCATTTTTGTCACACAAGAATGCTCTCATCATGCACGACCCCGATGACAAGCCAAGCAATTGTTTCATACTTTAGTAATCTCAAACTTTTTTCAACTTTCACACAATATGTTGGGGATATTACTACTGGACGTAAACCAGCCAGGAGTAGCCGGATTAGCTTTATGAAGATTAGAAGCCCATGAAGACATAAGAATGATGGCGCTTTATGAAGGACCAAGGCCCAAAGGCGAGTTAAGGCCTGTAGATGTAAAACCGACCTTATTATGTAACTTGCATTGTAAGTTAGGGAGTATAGAGACCAAACCGGACACGTTTATGATCCGGCTTTGGGACTCTGTAAACCGGCGGGCATCAACCTGTGTATATAAAGGGATGACCCGACCATGGTTTGAGGACAAGAGACAACAAATCAAGAGCCAGTCAAAGCGGATTCGCTCCCTGGTCATCGAAACCCTAGCAATACCAATCACAACTAGACGTAGACTTTTACCTTCATCGAAGGGGTCGAACTAGTATAAACTCCCCGTGTCCCCTTGTCTGGTTTAACCCCTTTAAGCTAGCCCGTTGCGATGGCTCCACGACTAAGTACTTTCATGAGGACATCTGTCGTGACAAACCCACGATAGTTGGCGCCCACCATGGGGCTATCGCACGGTGGTTTCGAGTTCTTAAAGGGCAGCTTTGATGGACTCAAGGGATATGCTATGGGCCGGATAACGAAGAGTCGTCGCCGCAAGCTCTACATCGGCAACACAGGATGGGGCCCCGAGGCCGATTCAATCAAATACGGGTACCGGGTCCCCTTTGGTGGAATTCACGTCTTCATCGACAAGATTGGCGAACTGGGCCCTGAGCCGGACACCTGCATCGACATCATCGAGACGGCTCAGCGTGCAAGCCCTTCCCCGGTTCAGCCCGTGGCAAAGCATGTTTTTGTAGGCGTCATCCATGGAGCAGAATATGAGGACGGACCGGCATCCGATGGAGAAACCGTTGTCTGCTCCGATGACGAGTCTTCTGGAGAGACCGAATCGCTCTATCAGTTGCAGGATGGCCAGATCGGTGGAGGTTCCGAGGGCAACAGTATTCCGGACTCCCCTGATCTGCCCAATCTAGCCTCTATCTTCATGGCCGGGACACAATCAGCACCCCACTCATCAACCGCCACGGCGATGCTCTCTGGTTCAGCAACAGCCATGCCGACAAGGGCAGGGGGCTCTGCGCCACATCCGGCTCAAGTTCTGTCTGACTTGTTCGACGCGTGGGCAACATTAATGGCCGCGGAGGTGGACGCAGCAGCCCGGGATCAGCACAACGCAGGGATCGCAAAGGTAAAGGATCAGATAACCTAGGCAAAAGCAGATCTAGTGGCAGAGAATGCTAGGATGGCTACGGAATGGGCCGAGTTGGAAGCTCAGGCCTACCGGATTAGGCTGGATCAGAACGCTTCAGAAGAAGTCATGAGAAGAAGATACCGATCGCATCTCCCGTCGAGTTATGAGCCAAGAAATCTCTTCAATACGCCAGGAGCAGGAATGAGTAACCAGCCAATATTAAACCGGACGGAGGCGCCAGGAACAGGAGCGCCGGTTCAGCCATGCATGATGGACCCGCCTCGTCAGAACAACATTGTGCCACAGTATGTTCCAACACCTCCCGGGCATTACTCCAACCCGTTGGACAACATTGTGGCCGCCGCTTCATGATTGGTAGCCCTCCCAACCGATGGTGAATCACCGTTTGCGATTGAGGCACGACGGGCCAGGGATCTCCTTCAAACAGCCCTAAACCAGCAGCAGGCGTATTCACATAGCCATGAGAGGATTCATTCCACCCCCCCCATCCAAGCCGAAGCTACAGCAGGCACGTTGAGGATGAACCGGCTGTATCAAGCAGTGCATGTCACCATAATCCGCCGCGAGGGCACAACCCGGTAGGGGGAGGTGCTAATGCGCAGGATGTGGTGGACCATGGTCGTGCGCGTCGAGAGGCCGAGTTAGCAGCTCTGCACGGAGCCTGTCAACCTACTCCGGTTCACCCTACCACTTCATAGAGCCAGGTGTGGTATTTAGTTCCTTAGGGGTGCCGTGTCTTACCCCCGCTTTGCGTAATGTGAGACTACCCAAGGATTTCAAAGGACCTCGTAAGGTACCCAATTATACCGCCGATCTGCAACCAGAAGCATGGGTTGAAAGCTACGAGATGGCAATGGAGATGTTAGATGTGGATGAAGCGGTATGTGCTAAATACTTCACCATGATGTTGGAAGGAACAGCTCATACTTGGTTGAAGAGCTTACCAACTAACTCTGTCAGGTCATGGGCCGAATTGAAGCACCGGTTTATCCAGAACTTCAAAGATACTTGTAAGCAACCCATGTCGATTGTGGATCTGGCCGCTCGTGTCCAAGAGGATGGAGAGTCGACGACCCATTGGGTAAAGCGGGTCTCAGCTATTTTGCATTCATCAGATCGTATCAATGCAGATACCGCAGTGCTAACGTTGGAGGGCAATTGCCGTTTTCTTCCGCTCAAACAGAAGTTAGGAAGGCTCAAACGTCACTGCAATGATATGTCAACACTTATCGACGCTTTGGTTAAATACACCGATTCAGATAATACCAAAGACCCTAACTCAGAGGAGGACAAACCGGGGAAAGGGAAAAAGAATGACAACACCAAGGGTCAGCAGCATAATCCGGCAGACCATGGGAACAATGGTAAGCGCAAAGCCGACGACAGCTTGGACTTTGTCGCTAACACCAATGCTCAGGAGAATGGCCAGCGCCATAAGGGCAAGCAGCCCCAGAGGGGCAGAGGTTCAGGCCCCCATTTGGAGCGCCTATTAAATCAACCCTGTCCAAAGCATGGATCAAAGGAGAAGCCAGCATCGCATCTTTGGAAGGATTGTTATATAAAGCGAGATTTCAAGAACTCCAATATGTTTCAGTACGATAATGGCCCGCCCGGTGGTTCAGGAGGTGGCTTCCACGGGCCGGGTTACGGAGGTGGAAGTTCCGGTTCAGGATTTCAGGGCAATCAAACCGGACACATCAATCAAGGGCACCAAGGCAACTAGGGAGGTTACAACCATCAGGGGAACTAGCAGCAGCAGCAGCAGTCGGGCTATCAGAGCAATCCTAAGCAGTTAAATAGTGGGAAATATCATGTCTTCACCACTAGCTTGTGTAAGCATGATGAGAAGCTTCACAAGAGGGCAGTAAACTCTGCTGAACCGGCAGTGCCTCAGTATTTGCGCTGGTCTGAGCAACCCATTTTATGGAGTAGAGAGGATCACCCACCCCGGGTTGACAATCCGGGTCATCTGGCCTTAGTGGTGGCCCCTCAAGTTGGGGGATATAAGTTCACTAAGGTACTCATGGATGGGGGAAGTAGTATCAACATTCTATATTACGATACCTTCCGTCGTATGGGGTTGACAGATAAGAATCTTAAACCGTCAAACACCATTTTTCATGGTGTGGTGCCTGGTAAGTCTGCATATCCAGTGGGCAAGATAGCCTTAGAGGTGGCTTTTGGAGATGATCATGATTCAAGATCAGAAACATTGACTTTTGAGGTGGTGAAAATCAAAAGTCCGTATCGCGCTTTGTTTGGGCGGCCGGCTTACGCTAAGTTCATGGCGAGGCTGTGTTATGTGTATCTGCAGCTTAATATGCCAGGTCATAAGGGGACCATCACAGTACACAGGAGCAGGAAGATCGCTCTGGAATGTGAGGAAGGTGATGCGGCTTATGCTGAGTCGGTTTGCGCCACAGAGGAGCTGAAGTTCTATAAGGACCAAGTTGATCCGGCAGATATGACTTCTTTGAAAAAGCCAACTACGGAACACAATCCGGCGTTGAAATTCAAATCGTCCACAGATACTAAAATGGTTGATTTTGTTCCTGGCGATTCATCCAAGCAGTTCAGCATCAGCGCTAACCTAGATCCCAAATAGGAAAGTGCGCTCATCGAGTTCATCCGTGAGAACCGGGACATCTTTGCATGGAAACCTTCTGACATGCCAGGTGTACCGAGGGAACTCACTGAGCACACACTTAACATTGATCCTAAGTTTAAACCGGTCCGATAGTTTCTCTGCCGCTTTAATGAAGAAAGGTGCAAGGCTATTGGTGAAGAGGTAGCTCAATTGTTGGCTGCATGGTTTATCGTGGAGGTCTTTCACCCGGAGTGGTTGGCTAATCTGGTGCTGGTTCTTAAGAAAAACAGCACTTGGCGTATGTGTGTGGATTACACAGACTTGAACAAGGCTTGCCCTGCGGACCCCTTTGCCCTCCCTTGTATTGATCAGATCATTGATGCTACGGCGGGTTGTGACCGTTTGTGTTTTTTGGACACTTATTTTGGTTATCATCAGATCAAAATGGCAGTTAAGGACCAGGAGAAGACAGCTTTCATAACTCCCTTTGGAGCCTTCTGCTATGTCTCCATGCCCTTTGGGCTCAAAAGTGCCCAGGCGACTTATCAACGCTGTGTTCAGAATTGTCTTCATAAGCAGATTAGGCGCAATGTTCATGCATATGTGGATGATATTGTGATAAAGTCCAGGAAGGAGGAAACATTAATAGATAATTTGAGAGAAACCTTTGACAACCTCCGGGTTTACAAGAAGATGCTCAATCCGGAAAAGTGTGTCTTTGGTGTACCGGCAGGCAAAATCTTGGGTTTTCTGGTGTCAAACAGAGGCATCGAGGCTAATCTGGAAAAAATCTCAGCAATTACATCTTTGGCTAAACCGGCATGTATCAATGACGTTCAACGTTTGGTCGGTCGGATTGCAGCTTTGAGACGGTTTATCAGTCGCCTTGGGGATAAGGCTATTCCTTTATATCAGATGCTAAAGAAAACAAATGATTTTGTCTGGAGAGAGGCAATTGATAAAGCATTTGAGGATCTGAAAAGGCAGTTAGTTGAACCGCATGTGCTTGCGGCCCCGATTGATAAATAGCCGTTACTGCTGTATGTGGCTGCTAATGCCCGAGCTGTTAGCGTGGCTATTGTGGTGGAGCGCAAGGAAGCTAGAAAGGAGTATCCGGTTCAACAGCCGGTTTATTATTATCAGTGAGGTACTCATTGAATCAAATCAGAGGTATCCACATTGGCAGAAGCTGGTGTATGGAGTGTTTATGGCAACCCAAAAGCTCAAACATTATTTTCAGGGTCATCCTATCACAGTGGTCAGTTCAGCCCCTCTGGGAGATATTATTCAAAACAGAGAAGCAACTGGCCGGATTGCTAAGTGGGCTATTGAGCTTGGACCTCACGGGCTCAAATACACACCTCGCACAGCCATTAAATCCCAAGCACTTGTGGACTTCATCAATGATTGGACAGAGTTGCAGGCACCCGAGGAAAAGCCAGATAACACGTATTGGACTATTCATTTTGATGGATCCAGACAGTTGGCGGGCTTGGGGGCTGGAGTCATACTAACTTCCCCACGAGGTGACAAGTTTTGTTATGTCCTCCATTTAATGTTCCCCTGTACTAACAATGCAGCTGAGTACGAGGCCTTACTCCACGGTCTTCGGATGGCTAAGGAGATGAACTTAAGCTGGGTTAAGTGCTTTGGGGATTCAGATCTGGTGGCTCAACAGGTGTCTGGCACTTGGGATTCTAAGGACCCACTCATGGCTGCATATCGACGAGAGGTGGACATAGTGGCTGGTCACTTCAAGGGTTATCAGGTGTACCATATAGATCAGCGAAAGAACGAAGCGGCAGACGCTTTAAACCGCCTTGGTTCTCAGCGTAAACCGGCCCCACCAAATGTCTTTCTTGACGTGTTGCATAATCCGTCGGTCAAGGTACCAACAGAACATGAGTTGGCTATTCCTGATCAGGAGGCTCAATTGGTGGCAGCTTTGCATACCATACCGGATTGGACGATCCCATACCTGGCTTACATGAACCGGGGCGAATTACCGGAGGATGAAACCTCGGCCCGGCAGATAATCCGGCGTTCCAAGTCAATGACCATACTCAATGGAGAGTTACATCGTTACAGCGTTTCAGGGGCAATTCAGCGTTGTGTCTCTCCTCAAGAGGGTTGTGAGATTTTGCGAGAAATCCATGAAGGGGATTGTGGTCACCACGCCGGTTCAAAGTCTTTGGTTGCTAATGCATTTCACCACGGTTTTTATTGATTAAAAGCTCACGCTGATGTGGAGGACTTAGTCAAAAGATGTGACAGTTGTCAAAAATTCGCACGCCGTGCTCATATTCCGGCTCAGGAGTTGAGGATGATTCCAATAACATGGTCGTTTGCGACTTGGGGGCTTGATATGGTTGGACCCTTTAAGCGTTCCAAGGACAAAAAGACCCACTTATTAGTGGCAGTTGACAAATTCACCAAATGGGTGGAAGCAGAGCCAATCAGTAAGTGTGATGCGGCCACGGTGGTTCAATTCATCAAAAAGGTGATATTCTGGTTTGGCTTTCCACACAGTATTATAACTGATAATGGCACTAATCTGTTAAAGGGAGAGATGGAAGAATTTTGCCAACGTGAGCATATTCGGCTTGATATAGCATCGGTGGCTCACCCCCAATCTAATGGTCAAGCAGAGAGGGCAAATCAAGAAATTTTGAGAGGTATTAAACCCCGGCTTCTGGTTCCTTTGAAGCGGACACCGGGTTGTTGGGTGGAGGAATTACCTTATGTGTTATGGAGCATCAACACCACACCTAACAGATCTACGGGTTACACACCTTTCTTCATGGTTTATGGAGCGGAGGCGGTTCTCCCTAGTGACATCCATCACGACTCGCCCCGTGTGGCAGCTTATGTTGAAGCTGATAATGAGACAACATGTCAGGATTCCCTGGACTTGTTAGACGAGGAGCGTGATCTTGCAGCAGCACATTCAGCGATTTATCAACAAGATCTCCGACGTTATCACAGCCCCGGGTTAAGACCAGAACCTTCCAGGAGGGCAATTTGGTGCTCTGGCTCATCCAGGATCAAACTGATATGCACAAGTTATCCCCACCTTGGGAAGGACCTTTTGTGGTCAGCAAGAATCTGCACAACGGGTCATACTACCTCATTGATGTTCGATAGCACAAAGACTCACGTAAATCGGAGGAGGAGACCAAGCGGCCGTGGAACATAGCTCTTCTTCGGCCTTACTATACTTGATCCATAGGCTCTTCATATGTACATATTTATGACAATGTATATATTATATAATAAACCGGAGCCTAGAATAAAGCAGGGTCTCTGTTCTTTTTACATCATGTGTGTGCTTCCAAAAGTTTCTACTGACAAAGCGGAGTTTTGTTAAACCTGTCTCTGCAGACGCACAGATACAAAAGAAAATCACTAGGGGGCTTGGTCATATCTGAACCATAGCTACACCTCTTGATCGGTTTGAAACCACAAAGGGATATCACTATGGGGCTTGGTTGAGGGGGTCCTAGATTAGGGGGTATCCGGACAGCCGGACTATATCCTTAGGTCGTACTGTTGGACTATGAAGATACAAGATTGAAGACTTCGTCCCGTGTCCGGATGGGACTCTCCTTGGCGTGGAAGGCAAGCATGGCAATACGGATAGGTAGATCTCCTTCCTTGTAACCGACTCTGTGTAACCCTAGCCCCCTCCTGTGTCTATATAAACCGGAGGGTTTAGTCCGTAGGACCAAGAACAACAATCATACCATAGGCTAGCTTCTAGGGTTTAGCCTCTTCGATCTCGTGGTAGATCAACTCTTGTACTACTCATATTATCAAGAACAATCAAGAAGGACGTAGGGTATTACCTCCATCAAGAGGGCCCGAACCTGGGTAAACATCGTGTCCCCTGCCTCCTGTTACCATCCGCCTAGACGTACAGTTCGGGACCCCCTACCCGAGATCCGCCGGTTTTGACACCGACATTGGTGCTTTCATTGAGAGTTCCTCTATGTCGTCATCATTAGGCTGGATGGCTCCTTCAATCATCGATAGCGATGCAATCCGGGGTGAGACTTTTCTCCTCGGACGGATCTTTGTATCCGGCGGCTCCGCACTGTGGACCAACTCGCTTGGCCATCTGGAGCAGATCGAGAGTTACGCCCCTAGCCACCAGGTCAAGTTTGGAAGCTTAAACTACATGGACAACATCTACGGAGACTTGATCTTTGACAGATTCGAGCCCCTGCCGAGTGCGCCGCACGGTCACGATGAGCATGATTTAGCTCTACCATTGGATAGTGTTGAGGAGACCGCAACGGCAACTGCTTCGACCCTCAATTCGGAGCCAATTGCACCATCCATGGACGGGTGGATAGACCCCGCCACGGAGGCCGCATTCTCAGCAGCGACCGAGCCGAGTATCGACCTTACCCTTCACGGGAGCCGTGACGCCGAACTGCCGGATTCTTCCCCGGCCATGGACTCCGAACCACCTGTGCCCGTGCCTATCGAACCCAACTGGGCGCCGATCATGGAGTTCACCTCCACGGATATCCTTCAGCAATCTCCCTTTGGCGACATACTAAACTCATGAAGGTCTCTCTCCTTGTCAAGAGAGTCCTAGCCGAACTATGGCCGGCCAGATCGGGATGCGGACGACGAAGAAATTCACCGCCCACCCACCACCCACTTAGTAGCCACTGTCAACGATTTGACCGACATGCTCGCCTTCGACTCCGAAGACATCGACGGTATGGACGACGATGCAGGAGACGAACAGGAGCCACTGCCCACAGGGCACTGGACGCCCACTTCATCATATGATGTATACATGGTGGACACACCCAAAGAAAACGACGACGAGGAACGGAAGGACGCAGCAAAGGATCGTTCCCTCGAGAAGCAGTCAAAGCGGCGGCGTAAGCACCGCTCCAAATCCCGCCTCGGCAGAAACAGCGATCATATAGACCCAGCGATAGAGCAGGGTGAGCCAGCGGACGACAAACATGGCACTGAACCACCGTCCGACCACGGCAACACGGAGAATCAAACCAAACAACCCGACTCCGGCGAAGATAACAGTCCGGATGACATCACACAGGATAGGCACCCAGAGCAACAGAATACCCATCAAAGGGCCAGCTCCGCACTGGCTTAAAAGCCTCCCCGAAAACTCCATCGGAAGCTAGGAAGAGCTCAAAGATGCTTTTCGGGAAAAATTTCAAGGGACCTATGTCCGACCACCGGATGCAGACGATTTAAGTCATATAACTCAACAGCCCGGAGAGTCAGCCTGAAAGCTTTGGAACAGGTTTCTCACTAAAAAGAACCAAATAGTCGACTGTCCGAACGCCGAAGCCTTAGTAGCTTTCAAGCACAGCGTTCGAGACGAATGGCTTGCCAGACACCTCGGCCAAGAAAAGCCGAGAACAATGGCAGCATTAACAAGCCTCATGACCCGCTTTTGCGCGGGCGAGGACAGCTGGTTAGCCCTATGCAGCACCAGCAACCCAAGTACATCCGAAGTCAGGGACGGAAACGGGAAGCCATGACGCAGCAAAAACAAGTGCCGGAATAAAGAAGACAGCCCGAAGAGCACGGCGGTAAACGCCGGATTCAGAAGCTCTCGGCCAGGTCAGCAAAATCTGCCCTCCAAAGGCAACAGAGACGAACTGTCCAGCCTGAACAAGATTCTGGACAAACTATGTTAGATCCACAGCACCCCCGATAAACCTGCAAATCATACCCATAGAGAATGTTGGGTCTTCAAGCAGTCTGGCAACCTCAACGCCGAACACAAGGGGCAGGATACACCAAGCGAAGACGAGGACGAGCCTCGCAAGCAAAGCACTGGGGAACAGAAGAAATTCCCACCAGAAGTCAAAACAGTAAACGTGTTACACGTGATGAAGGGGAGAAACAAAGCGGCACTCCTAGAGACACATGCCCCAGGGCCTATCACCGCGGAGTTCTGCCACTGGTCATCCAAACCGATCACCTTTGATCATCGGGATTACTCGGCAAGTATTCGGCATGCAGGATGGGCTGCCTTGGTGTTAGACCCAATAATTGGCGGATGCCACTTCACACGAGTCCTGATGGACGGCGGCAGTAGTTTAAACCTGATATATCAGGACACAGTCCGCAAAATGGGGATAGACCCAACAAAAATCAGCCATAGCAATACTACCTTTAAAGGAGTAACGCCAGGCCCAGAAGCCCATTGCACGGGCTCCCTGCTACTAGAGGTTATATTCGGCTTTCCCGATAACTTCCGCAGCGAAAAGTTAACCTTCCACATCGCTCAGTTCCAAAGTGGCTATCAAGCACTACTCGGACGCGAAGCTTTCGCTCGCTTTAACGCAATACCGCATTACGCTTCTCTCATGCTTAAGATGCCCAGTCCATGTGGCATCATTACAGTAAATGTAAATATTGAGCGCTCCTTGTGCGCGGAAGACCGTGCGGCTGCCTTGGCAGCCACACACTAGACGGCCTCACCACACTACTAGGGAAAACCCTATACACAGAATCTTAGCAGCAGCGCCGCTCAAAAAGGAGCGTTGTTGCTAATTGGCAGTAGCGCGGGTGTGGAAAACCCGCTATTGACAAGTGCTTAGCAGTAGCGCGCTCGGCGTAACCCGCGCTGCTACAAATATCGACCGACAGTGCCCACCCAACTCCATTTAGCAGCAGCGCGGTGCCGCGAGCCGCGCTACTGCTATAGTTGTAGTAGTAGCGCGGTTTTTCTGAGGTCGCTGCTGCTAATTTTCAAATCGGGCACACTTTTGGTCCCGGTTAGCAGTAACTCTTGTACCGAAGGCGCGCTGCTGCTACTTTCTTAGCAGCAGCGTGTTTTACGTACCGCACTACTGTTAATCCGCACCCACCACCTTTTCCCCACCCATCCTCCCCCTCCCCAAATCCCTCCTCTCTTCCGCCACTCCCTCCTCTCTCTCTCTCCATACGTTCTCACATTGACCTCTTGCCCATGTGCCCCTCCTCCTCCATGGCACTGAAAGAGGGCGCCGCCTCGCGCCACCACTACAAAAATATACACTTCCGTGATGATACGTGTTTGTCATAGTAGGTCGCTTTTTTTGTCATGCATGTACATCCATGACAAATTTATGACAGAATCAAGATAGTCATACCTGTGCTGTCGTAGAAGTGTTCCATGACATTACCAAAATTATCATCACGGAAGTGTCCACTTCCATGACGATAAATCGCGCGTCACAGAAGTGCTTTCGTCAAGGGTGACCGACATGTGGCATCCACCGTAACGGAACGCCGTTAAGCTATCGGGTCGGGTTTTGGATACAATAACCCATTAACAGCCCCGACCAATGGGGATTTTCCACGTGTAAAATCATCATTGGCTAGAGGAAACACGTGTCGGCTCATCATCGGGACAGATGTCATCCACTCACTGGACAGAAGGCGCCTATGATACGTCGACACGTGGCACGGCCCAACAAGTTTAAATGGGCCGGCCCAACTAAAGGCCCACAAGATTTTGCGGACCATAATGGGCCGGCCCAGCTAAAGGCCCACGAGATTTTGCGGACCATAATGGGCTGGCCCAGCTAAAGGCCCACAAGATTTCGCGGGCCATAATGGGCCGGCCCAGGTAAAGGCCCACAAGATTTTCGTGTGCCATAATAGGCCGGCCCAGGTAAAGGCCCACGGTGACTCTAGCCCATAATGAACAGTAATTTTCTTTATACCCGTTAACGGCCCGTGATTTACATGGGCCGTTTCCAGCCCGTGTTAGCTTTTGGCCTATTGACGGCCCATACGTTCTTGGGCTCCTTTTCGGCCCTCGATTACTTCCGGCCCGTTACTGGCCTGTTCCCCTAATGGGCCAAATTCGGCCCATGGCAAGAGTCGGCCCGTTACTGGCCTGTTCCACTAATGGGCCAAATTCGGCCCATGGCAAGAGTCGACCCGTTACTGGCCTGTTACCCTAATGGGCCAAATTCGGCCCATGGCAAGATTGTGCCCGTTTCTGGCCTGTTAACCCGTTGCGCCGTTTCCAGCCCGTCCTATATTCTGGCCCATTAACGACCCGTTATGCCTGTGACAGAATTAAGCCTTTGCTGTCCTACGGCCTGTTAACGGCCTGTTACCGTGCTGGGCCGATACCAATTACGCCCGATTATGGCCCATGTAGACCCATTTATTCGACGGCCTGAGGCCCACCGATTACAGGCCCATTTATCGACGGCCCGTAGGAGACCCATGGATCCTACGACCCGTATATGGCCCATGGTAGTTGCGGCCACTAGCAAACCAGGGAAAAAGAAGACTAGGAAATAAATAAGGCCGAAACTAACGCTAGGCTATTAAGGCGATTGCACAGATTACATCCACTCGGCATCAAAGATCGCCACCAGTGCAAATATAGGGAACACCCTACACTATACAAAAATGGCTTGTTGTTTTCTTCAGGCGGTGGCTACACGTTAAGAATAAATTTTGTATCGCACCAAAACAAATTACAACTATATAACAAAAGGAAGGTTGGCATAAAACTTAACAGTCTAGCAAATAAATGCACCACCAGAAGTTCAGAAGCTCAGTTCATTTGACCTGACTGTTACGTTTTCATGCTGTATTGTCCGATGGAGCACCATAACCCTCGCCTTCATTTCCCCTAGGCTCCTGAACAACATAGCAAATGTCTGATAGTCTGGTTTCAAAACCATGCATATCTTGACGACATTGAGCAATGTTTCTCCTTGTTTCACAAAGGGTCTCTGTTAGGGAATGGACTTGTGTCTGGAGCGCAGATACAACATTGCTTTGAGCTTGCATATCTTGATCATGAGGCAGTTTGGACGATATTGCCTTAACAACCAACCCAGTATTACGCAGGAACGTGCTTTTGGCACTGTTAGTGGACAGGTACTGACCCACTGCAGCAAGAGCTGACATTGCGGTTATAGTTGCCTCGCCACCTTCAGAAGGTGGCGGTTCCACCATTTTTTCCATAGCTCGCTGAAAAGTTGAGGTTTTACATTAGTAGTACCAGAACAGAAGATATTAAGGAGGCAGCAAAACCAAACAAAATAGCTTTGGTCTATATACAGAACTTATTCTGGTGAACCCATGTAAAATATTAGTTGTATTTTATTGCAAAGTACATAATAAAACCAGGTTCCAAACATATGACCATGTACCATCGCTAATGTATTGTCTATTTCTTCACATTGTATTGAGGGCTAAGGATAAAGAGACGAAGTTTATAATACGGTAATCATAGTATGACGTCATTCATATCACAAAACAACTGAGAACAGACAAACATGCAATTGTAACGTTGTGTGGGCAAGTCCAGCACGGAACTAGATTATGGGTCAAGATCAAAGGAACATCACTCCTCTCTTTTAAACCTTGTAAGGTGCAATGATACGCTAAGACAATTGTGTATAAAATTGAAAAGAGTAATAGACATTGGCTGCAAACCATGCAGTTCAAGGCACAAGTCAGAGTAAGTAGTAGTTAAAAGGCATGAGGATTAAGGACTTACAACAGCGGCTTTGACTGGTGTAGTCATGCCCTTCTTTGCTGGTGTGACAGTCCTTGAAGATTTCCACAACATTTGGTTCAGGTACTTTTTGGTCCTTGCGGGCTTTCCTCTGCATTTGGAACAAGTCAATATAGATCTGATAATATGGTACAACGAAAAGAGTGAAACAACAGCTAATTACAAGAGCCTCGCAGTGTGCAATATAGCTACGAGATCCTGTCGTCTGTTGGAATTTCACTTTCGTACGGTTGGCCTTGTTCTTTGAACAGTTCACCTACAAGAAGATAGATTTGTGTGGCACATGCGTAAATAGGACTTCAACATGTGATCTGATGACATATATATAATGTACCTGATACTTCGGATCGGACCAGTGTTTAACGAGGCCTCTCCAGTCTTCATCAGATATATTTTCCACTGGAGATGTTTGGGCAAGTTCACTGTTAGCCTTGCCTTCAAAGTGAGTTTTCCTCAAGTTATACCGATACTGTCGCAGAGCAGACTTGAAAACATGGGTGCAAGCTTGTCTGGTTGCATCATCTTGGCTATCCAACTTGAACCTCATCTGTTGAAAATTATGGGAGTCTCATTATCAGCAACCTAGAAAGTATTGGACAGAGCAAGACGATATTACTAGTTTCCATACATAACCATACTTACAGATAAATGGTCGAGGAAGATGTTGAACTGGGTTTCGTCTTTGTCATTCCTGTACTGAATCCATGTTGGGAGGATACGTACATGACACCTAACAGCAACCGCTGCCTCTGATACTAACTTGGCTGACTCTGTAGCATCACGTGGCCTTTTTAAACCTGCCTCAAAACGGATCTCCATTCTTCCTCCTCTAGATTTAGTTAACCTATCGAGCATTATCCCTGATGTTTGTTTCCTCTTGCGCCTAGGTGCTAGTCCAACAACAAACATAGGAAGTGTTAGTGTACATCAAACTGTGAGACTACATATAAAGAAGCATGCAACTGTAACTTGACTCCAGCAACTACCTTCTTGCTGTTGAAGCTCACAAGGTTCATCTGATATTGCCAACTCGTCTTGTGTCAAGAGTGCTTGGGAAGTAGTGTCAGGTGGCAAGGGAGCTTGGGAACGTGCTGCTAGCTCAGTTGACGCACGAGTACGTCGTGCAGCTGGTAGTACTGTGGTAGGTGTTGCAAGAACTAGGGCTGTCTCTGCTTGTTTGGTGGCAGCTATTTGTTTCTGTTTGTCTTTTTTTGCAACTCGTGTAGCATGGGATGCCGTGTTTGTAGAATTTTCTGCTGGACTTTGACCTTCTATTGCACCATCAGTACCAGCAGAATCTGCAGGATTCATCCGCTTCTCATTCCCTGCCATTCTGTGTTTCTTCCTCTTTCTCTGTGCCATGTTAAGTCAAGCCGACAAGAAAAACGAATAACAATTTAGTTCTTCAGAACAAATTGATGCGTGATGCAGACGAACTGAACTTTGATGTTAGACAACCACATGATAGGAGGATGTAATATGTATGAAAAACAGGACGGAAGAGATAACCAGAACTATGATGTGTAAACTAAGAAGAAGACATTTCACCAAATTAGAAGCAATGCAATGGAAGGTAGACACCATATGAAAGATGCTACAAATATCGCTCTGCCAAGTTAACAGTGTCTCATCATAAATGGCGTTTAAACAAATGTGAAGCAGTACAAGAAATAAATCATATGCAAGATGCAAACAACATCACACTACCATGTTAGAGGTCTCTCGTCATTAGTGCCATTGCATATTCACAGCATTGCATATTCACAGCTTATGATGTGTAAACTAAGGAGAAGGCATTTCAACAAATTAGAAGCAATGAAAGCTAGACACCATATGAAAGATGCAACGAATATCACTCTACCAAGTTAAAACTGTCTCGTCATAAGTGCCATTTCAACAAATTAGTAATACAAGCTAGAAAAGAATGTGAGATGTAACCTATATCACACTCCGAAGTCAAACGTGTCTTATGATAAGTGATTGTTGCAGGTTACACAACAGTAGTAATTTGATGTAAGAACATGGTGTGATAGACAGATATTGTATGTTCTAGAAACAGGAACACGTGTCTTATTCAAGTATAATGTGTAAAGTAAGCAGATGGAATTCAACAAAATTAGAAGCAATACAAGCTAGACATCACACATAACATGCAACCACATATAACAGTGCCAAGTTAGAGGGAGCACCGGTGATGCTGCACTAGGGGAGACGTGCTCATCATAAACACAGCTTTGTTGAGTGTCTATGCATGTGTTGTCTTGGAAATCATCTTGGGGGTGTGGAGGAGTAGAAACTGTAGAGGCCCTCCGTTCGGAAGGAGCACCTTTATCCGCTGCCTTGCTAACTTCCTTCCGCTTTATTGATTTTGAATTGTCAAGTAAAACCGACAAGAAAAAGCAATAAAATTCTCTCTTCAGAACTCATTCATGCATGATACTGACAATCACTACTTTGATGTAAGGCAAACACATGATACCAGGATGGAATATGTACGAAAAACAGGACGGCATGGCATGTTCACAACTGTTTGTGTAAACTAAGCAGAAACCATTCCAGCAAATAAGAAGCAATGCAAGCTAGACACCACATGAAAGATGCAACCAATATGACTCTGCCAAGTTAAAAGCGTCCCATCATAAATGGAATTTCAACAAATTAGAAGCAGCGCATGCTATAAATCATATGAAAGATGCAACTAATATCGCACTGCATATACTAAAGGTGTCTCGTCATGTTGATTGATGCGGGATACAAAAAAACAATAGTTTTATGTAAGGACATGCTTAATAGACAGATGTACTATGTACTAAATACAGGAAGGCATGTCACATTAACAGGTATAATGTATAAGCTAAGCAGACTAGCACATGCAGTTTAACCAGATTGGAAGAATTACAATCTAGACACCATATGCAACATGCAACCACATATCACGCTGCCAAGTTAGAGCAAGCACCTGCGATGCTAGTGTAGGGGAAATGCTGTAATCAACTACAGAGCTACGTTCACTATCTTCATCTAGCATTTCTGTTTCTTGAGAATCATGTCGGGAGGCTGACGCTGCATTCTTTAAATGAGGAGTAGTCCCCTTGCCTGCCTGCCTCGTCATAAGTGATTGATGAGGGATACACAAGAACATTAGTTTGATGTAAGAACATGGTTAATACACAGATGTACTAGTATGTACCAAAAACAGAAAGGCATGTCATATTCAAAGGTATAATGTGTAAGCTAAGCAGATGCAATTTAACCAAATTGGAAGCAATACAAGCTAGACATCCGGCTGGAGTGGTGAGCATGATCATCTAGGACCTGAGAGCCTGGTGGGAGGCGGGCTGCTTCGCCACCATCGCAGCTTTTTAGTTGGCTTCCAGGTGATGCCTATCTTTGCTGGGCTTGTCACTGGCTCGGCCAGTGCCCTGACTAGCTATTTGTCTTCTGGTGCTCACGGGATGGTGGTTCATGTAAAAAAATATCTTTCCTTGTCTTACCGACTTCGGCCTTTCGAATACAAGCTAGACACCATATGGAACATGCAACCACATATGACACCGCGAAGTTAAAGCAAGCACCTGGGATGGTGGTTCATTGCGAGCGAGGTCAACTCAGAGCTACGTTCCCGTCCATCTGCTGACACTACACCCTTTAAAGCGTTGAAACGTGTCTTGCCTAGCCGCACACCAAACTGGAGTGACTTCTCTCTTTTCTTTTTGGCTTCTCTCATGGCAGCAGAGTCTGAAATACCCTTGCATAAAAACACAACAGTGAGAGTAAGGGTGAAGTGTGTGCAGAACTAGTGCACTGTAAAAGTAGCAGATAGCAGGTGGCTGAAAAATAAATGACAGGAGACATATGATAGCTCTACAACATTGCATGGCAAACAAAATTAGATTCTACTCTGTATGATTTTGTAATATATGAGCACAGGAAATGCAGGTACTCCTCCAGCACACCACCACATGTGGTCATATCTAAGATAACAGTCGACTGAAAATAAATAGGTCAGTCGATTTTTTTAATGAACCGTCCGATCTATAAGGAACGGGCAGATGGCCTTCGTCTACCTCCCGCCAGTCACTGTTGACGATCTTTCTCGAACCGCCAGCGACCACCGGCCCAGACCCCTGCCTCCGCCGCCCCGCCCTCCCATCGACCTCACACCACCACCGTGCTTGGCAGCGCCCCCAGGCCATCCCTTTAATCTCGGCCGACCTCCAGATCGGGCGCCAGTAGCTCTAGGCCGCACACGCCCCTAAGATAAACACCAAGGCGCTGCTTCCCCGGCGTAATAGGCGTACTAGCGCCTGTTACACCGGGGAATGCTTCCGTTAATTGGGAATCAAGTGGCCAGAAATTGAAATTCAGGGGGGCGACGGACCTCTAGCTAAGGTGAAATAGTATATGAGGAGAAACCTTGTGCATCGCGAGTTACTAGGAACATCTAGTATCAAGAAGAAGCGGTCAACTAGTGTCTTCTGTGGGATGAATACCGTGCAAGCAGAGACGTAAGATTTGCACGAATAAGGGAAGAGGAGTACCTTTTTCGGTTGCCGGTGTGGTCACCTCCACAAGTCGCGCTGATTTTCTTCTTTTTACCGGGGAAACCGATGTTCTGGAGGGTGCAGGCTTGGACGAACCCATGGCCAAATTGTTGACTGTGTTGCCGTGGCCGTATGTCGGCGGAGGGGAAGCAGATCCGAGGCGGCGAAGGACGGCGTAGCAGGAACAGCTCCGGTGCGGTGGAGGGTGGCGAAGTTGGAGCGGCAGCGGTGAGGCGCAGGACGGCGTGGTTGAACTGGCTCGGGTACGGACGGCTCGGCCTCGGCTTCAACTACTAGCCGTGGAGGGCGTTGCGGTTGAGGTTGCGGTGGACGACGACGTCGGGGTATCGGCTCCGGCGTGATGGAGGAGGGCGGCGGTTGATGGGTGGGATGGGGTGGCGGACGGAGGACGCCGGGGTTTCGCGGCTGGTGGAGAGGTAGTTTTGGCGCCCACGGAGTACGAATGGGGAATCAGACGGGTGGGGGGGAACCATGTTTCGGTCTGGGACGCGCTTGTTTTTGGCTTTTTTGAACAGAAATGGGACGCGCTTGTTTGAAATTTGGGGAAAGTACAAACTTTGCCCCCTCTTAAATTTCGGACCTACTGCGGGTCGGGGGTAGGATGGTAATCCCAGGTGTCCCAAATAGTGGGCGGGAGCGATTTCGGCCGCGCGCATGTGTGCTTAGGCGGCCATTGTGTATGAATGTTTTTCGGATGCGGTTGCGTGGCGTCTAGATGAAGCTACAAACCTACCCCGGTTTAGACCTTTGGACGTCGGGCCGGTAGGTTTCACGGGTCGGAGTTATTAGAAAAGTAATTTCCTTGTACTACCAAACATTGGTCTCACGCGGTTTCGGGCGAGTAGAGGCTCTTTTGGCGCTTCGTTCGAAATTTTGAAACACAAGCATTCACGTTTAGAGTACTCTTGAACTATGAGGATTGACCTAAATATACAACGTTATATTTGACCTTGTATGTTTGAAAACCTCATTAAATTATCCGCTTCTTTTTGAAATTTTGACACTTGAAAATCCTATAACTACGATTATTTTGGAATGGAGGAGCTAAATTTGAATCTATTTTGTACACGACTACATATGCTATTATGTACAAAATCAGAGCAAAGATTGGTGCCCCCATAATTTAGGTATGGTTTACAAATGCCATGATATCAAATTCAAATAATTGAATGGACTTCATGTTGAATTCGATTTTTTAAACCACCTTAAGTTGAATTCAAATGTATGCTAGTTCATAGGTAGTAGCTATTTATAATGTCCATTGTGTAACTTTCGTATGTATAATGTGCTTTACACACACAACATGAACTATACTCACGTTTATATTCGATTGCTAAAGCGATGCATTGTCTGGAGTTCAAAATACTAACTATGTGGATCAATTGTGTCGAATAATAACATAGACATGCTCAAATTCGATAGAATCTAGATGTCTGATGGATCAATGACCGCTCCTTACGCGAATTGCAAATATCATGATCCCATCCTAATATTTGGATACAATTTATATCTTTAATCAATGTGTAGAGCAGTCTTTTACGTGTAGTTTCACTCTCCATCGGTGGTCTCTCACACATGCTCACACACTCTCTCCCGAGGTGTCTTTCTCGCACACATGCTCTAGATATAACCCTCCCTCCCTCTCGTAACCATTTACAACTGTTTTCACTAACCTTTATCACAAGCACTCTTCCTCTCGCAAACATACACACGCACAATCCTCATCGACCCTTTCTATATACATGGACCTGCCTACGTGTCTCATGTACGCACATTATCTTTACGCCTATCTCTCACGCATTGTCTCACACCTCTCTTCCTAATCGACGAGTATGATTCTAGCAGAGCATTCTGTAGGATGCCCCTTAAAGTTAGGTTGGATGAATAGTAATATCAGAGATAAAGGGGTTACCTTAGTCCGAGAACCTAGGGTTACAAATCCTAGCCGGCTTTGTCAGTGGACACAGAGTCCTTCACAATTCTGCTATCTTTGTCTTGTACGACTAGTCATCCATGGGTCTTCCTAAATGCATCACGGGCCGACCAATGTGGCGCAGGACGGAACAGAACGAAGGGCCTCACCTCGACCCACCGGACCTCACGCGGTGACACACCCTCTGCCCCCACGTCTCATTATCTTCTCACACCCACACATACCAACACAAACACCACACACACAGAAAATTTCTCCTGGTGCCTCTATTCCCTCCCCCCTTGCATATACACACTCAAGGGAATGGAATCTCTTGTCGTGACGTCATATTCGTCTCTCTCTCTAGACCACTCTCATTTCTCGTGCTATCTCTCCCACGCCCCCCCCCCGTCGGCCCCTCTATCCATGCCTCTCTCGAATACGTAATACACACACATACCTCTCTAGGCCCCGCCAAATGCATCAACTACACATTCACACATGTTACATCACGTACCCCATTGATCTAAAAAGCCCTCTCTTCACGTTTATTTCGCATACAACATTCCTTTTGAATAAAGTGTGGCCAAAAAATTATTTTAGAGTTTCTACATATATACAACATTACAAAGTTATATGGAGGAGTACGAACGCTAATTTGCATTGCATGGTGCCCACAATGATATTTATTCCGCACTGTGAATTTGTATATTTTTATACTATATACAAAGTTAGTCATAATAAAGAGAAACGAAGAGCATCTCTCTCTCCATCGCATACCCCCCTGTACGCCCCTTTCACGTATGCACACAAAACTATCTCCAGGTCCTCTAAAAGTAAGCCCCCAGAAAATTCACGCATGTTTCATCTTTCTCTCGCGATATATGCAATGACGATCATTGTATTTGAAGCGAAAGCACGATACGTACATTGGACTTCAGAATCCACTCATTACGGTCACCATTTACGTTTAGTGGTTATTATGCAGTCACGGGCTCACCGTACAACTCTGTATTTGCTCATGACATGACTAGTTGACCAGTTAAACGCTCCACGTGGCACCTCTAGTGTTGCATCACATTATCTCACTACCATCGCGCCCACATGTTGACTTGTATCTACTCTACATCTATACTCTTATAAAATACATAAAATACACTCTTATCAAAAAACAGAGCTGGTGATGATGGTGTGCCTGCCATCCTGCAATATAGGCCGTCCGATTTATATCTGACGGATAGGAAAGAAACTATGGCAATTTTGCAAAAAGGTACCCACACACCTCTCCACATTTGCAAATAAGGCCTTCCCTCGTTCATCCTTTTCTCTCACAAGATAAACAAGTCATACAAATGCATCTTGATGTTACATGCAACGCACGGGCATCTTGCTAGTAAGAATGAAAACAACGACAAAAAAATATTTGGACGGTGGTTCGAAGTCATGACCGCGGGCACAGCGGACAAGGTGGCCTTGTATTGGTATGCTGAGCCATCTGTTTTAATACACAGGAGCTGGTGTGGTGATTATACACACATGCACGCATGCACACGAACTGCATCCATGCAACACTCACACAAACACATGCACCCACGCACGCACGCAACACTCACACGTACACACGCAGCCACGCACGCACGCACGCAACACTCACACGCACACATGCACGCATGCATGCACACACCAGTACACCACACGACCTTTTGCCTATGCGAACTGACAGGTGGGACCCACAATGAACGTGGTCAATTTAACTAGTCAACATGGCGCCACGTAGACTATTTGGCCGGTCAACAGAGTGCAATCCGATGCTGAGTTGTGAGCAAGTGACCGTATAATCACCGCAAAACGTATATAGTGACCGTAATCAGCTTATTCTGAAGTTCGGTGACCGTATTACGCTTTTCTCTCTATAGGCCCTCCAAAACTACATCTCTACACGTTCTCGCATGTTACATCTAACAACTATGCAATACAGCACTACTACTACACTCTAACACAATAAATCATATGTGTTTTTAGTTTTACTAGATATCATATTGTTACTTATAATTATTCAGATTGCATACATTAAAATTGCCTTTGAAATGTATGGCCAGTATCATCTACCGCGCGGGAAAAATCCCGCCCTTTCCTGTTTAATCGGGTTTGTATCGATGGATCATGCGAAACAGCAAAACTATAGTACTATACAGTACAAGTGACAGTTCACTGGGCCATCGTGTCGTCTACTCCTCGGTCGTAAGAGTGGAGCGCTCGCTTTCATAAATCTTCTAGTCCCTTTCGCCAACATGTGGGACATCAAGCTATCGGGTCCACGTGCCATACCAGAATACAGTGCAGAGCAGCCGGGGTGAAGCACCCCAGTCATGGCGCCGGCGTAGTAATGAGCAATGAGGCATCAAACCACAAAGCTGCACCTTTCCCGCAGTTAAGTTGGAGGGACGAAGCAACCATCATTTCACTTGTTGCTGAATCCGCTTCTCCCTCATCTTCTTCAACTTAACCACGTGTTGCTTCTACCGTTGTTCTGCCTCATGTGGGACGCGGATCGGCTTGGTAAAGCACTGACACGTGGGACCACATGTTAGCAAACCGCCAGGACAACGTCCTCTGAAAATAGGAAACCTCCCCCGCCATCCTTTTTACTAATCTTGATTCTATAATTTTTTATATCAATATAATTGAGATTTGTATAGATAGCACACAGGAGCAAAACCAAGTGGTACGGTTAAGGGCATCCACAATGTGTAGCCAAATGTGAAAATAGCTTTTGGCATCGTGGGAACCATTGTGGATGGTGTTGCCAAAGCCAAAAAGATGGAACCGAAGCTCCCTGATTGATTGATTGAAGGAATAGAAAAATGCAACATCTCTCCTCTTTCTCCCATGCTTGGACGCATGTAGTACAGTATAGAGCACAGAGTCTACTCCCCTGTCCCTTCTATCACAAATCACAAAGCAGTGAGGGGTCAAATCACAAAAGCACGGACGAAGCAACCATCATTTCATTCTTTGCTGACTCCGCTTCTCCGTCGTCTTCTTCGAGAAGCCATCTCACCGCATTAGTTATAGTAGTACTAGTAAAGGACTTCCTGGATGCAAATAAGGCGGTTGTCTCGGCTTGCAGGCGGCACTTGCGAACGACTTATCGTGGTCTCCCTCAATGGTGTTCTCTGTCGAACGCACTTCGCCAAACCACCAAAAAAATATCGTCGATGTCATCGCAATGGGGAAGGAAGTCAAATATAGTTACTACACCCTCCTTCCATCTATATAGGGCCTAATGCATTTTTCAAGGCTGCCTTTGACTATTGGTAAGATCAATAATACATGAGATATATAATGTAAAAATTATATCATTGGAAGCTTCTTTCACGTACGAATTTGATGGTATGCTTTGTGTAACTTGCATGTCATATATTATTGCTAACTTGGTCAAAGTTAGTCTCAAAAAACATATTAGGCCCTATATAGATGGAAGGAGGGAGTACCTCCATTTTTTTGTACACAAGGCCAGTATATCAAAATTACAATTTGCAAAGGGCCACTAACACTAATCGAGGCAAAATTGATGGGGTTAGCAACCAAGGACATTAATATCCCCTGCATGCATGCGGAAGTGAGAAGGTTGGTTTGCATGGAGCTGCATTAATCAAGCAATGAGGAGTGAGATGGTTAGCTCTTTGGTCTTTGGAGAAAAAAATACGCATTAATTGACACGTGAAACGAGGATTTGTATCGATTAAATCCCGCGGAGGAAAACCCAGCCTTTCTTTTTTAACACTAATACTCCTAGTACGTATGTACTTATCCTGTTTGGGTCTAGGCCTTGCATTGCCAAACTTCGCCACACATTTTTTCCGAGCTTGCCTAAAGTTTTCAAAATGAGAAGGAGGTACACTTGCGCACGGCTATCGCGGTCCCACCGCACCCTCACACGGTCGCTCCTGCACGCCGCGGTCGCACCGCACCCTCACACGGTCGCTCCTGCATGCCATAAACCCAACCAAGGGAACACACCCTCACTGACATGTCCTGTCGCATGGGAACACACCAAACTCAGCCATCCTATCGCTGACACATAATTTTCGCTCATAGAGTATGTTTATCCAACTGCATGTTGGGGAGTATCCGTACGGCCCGTGCGGTGGTCTGTTGGGGAAGAAGAAGAGGTGAGGAAGAAGGAAAGAAGGGTTAGGAGAAGTAGGATATTCATCCAACCGCCTAAAATGGTAGACTGACCCAAGTCAGGCGACTTGCATAACAAATATATGTTTTTACACAGCAAAAGATCCATAAAAACAACAACAAAAAGAAAAACAATCACTGCTCGCGGAAAGAGACGACCTCGTTGTCTTTGGCTGCCGGCGCGAACCAGCCGTTGCTGCCAACGTGTGTCTCCGCACCATGGTTGTCCTCGGCCTCCAGCTACTCATTCAAGCGGAGCGTGCGGGCGCTCTGCACGGACGAGAGCACAGCCCGGTGTTGGGGAACGTAACATAAATTCAAAATTTTCTACGCATCACCAAGATCAATCTATGGAGTAATCTAGCAACAAGGGGAAGGAGAGTGCATCTACATACCCTTGTAGATCGCTAAGCGGAAGCGTTCAAGTGAACGGGGTTGATGGAGTCGTACTCGTCGTGATCCAAATCACCGATGATCCTAGTGCCGAAAGGACGGCACCTCCACGTTCAACACACGTACAGCCCGGTGACGTCTCCTACGCCTTGATCCAGCAAGGGGAGAAGAAGAGCTTGGGGAAGACTCCATCCAGTAGCAGCACGATAGCGTGGTGGTGGTGGAGGAGCGTGGTACTCCAGCAGGGCTTCGCCAAGCACCGCAAGAGACGAGGAGGGAGAGGGGTAGGGCTGCGCCAACAGGGAGACTGAATCGCGTGTTGGGCTGCCCCTTTGCTCAAGTATATATAGGGGGAGGGGAAGGGCTGCGCCCCCACCTAGGGTTCCCTCCCTAGGGGTGGCGGCTGCCCCTAGATCCCATCTGGGAGGCGGCCAAGGGGGAGAGAGAGGGGTGCGCACCTAGGGTGGGCCTTAGGGCCCATCTGCGCCTAGGGTTTGCCCCCTCTCCTCTTGAGGACACCTTGGGCCTAGGTGGGAGGCGCCCCAGCCCACCTAGGGGCTGGTCCCTTCCCACTATTGGCCCATGTAAGCCTCCGGGGCTGGTGGCCCCACCTGGTGGACCCCCGGACCCCTCCGGTGGTCCTGGTACACTATCGGTGATGCCCGGAACACTTCCGGTGGCCAAAACCATACTTCCTATATATTAATCTTTACCTCCGGACCATTCCGGAACTCCTCGTGATGTCCGGGATCTCATCCGGGACTCCAACCAACATTTGGTAACCGCGTACATACTTTCCCTATAACCCTAGCATCATCGAACCTTAAGTGTGTAGACCCTACGGTTTCGGGAACCATGCAGACATGACCGAGACAACTCTCCGGCCAATAACCAACAGCGGGATCTGGATACCCATGTTGGCTCCCACATGTTCCATGATGATCTCATCGGATGAACCACGATGTCAAGGACTTAATCAATCCTGTATACAATTCCCTTTGTCCAGCGGTACGATACTTGCCCGAGATTCGATCGTCGGTATCCCGATACCTTGTTCAATCTCGTTACAGGTAAGTCTCTTTACTCGTTCTATAACACATCATCCCATGATCAACTCCTTGGTCACATTGTGCACATTATGATGATGTCCTACCAAGTGGGCCCAAAGATACCTCTTCGTTTACACGGAGTGACAAATCCCAGTCTCGATTCGTGCCAACCCAACAGACACTTTCGGAGATACCTGTAGTGTACCTTTATAGCCACCCAGTTACGTTGTGACGTTTGGCACACCCAAAGCACTCCTACGGTATCCGGGAATTGCACAATCTCATGGTCTAAGGAAATGATAGTTGACATTAGAAAAGCTTTAGCAAACGAACTACACGATCTTTGTGCTAGGCTTAGGATTGGGTCTTGTCCATCACATCATTCTCCTAATGATGTGATCCCGTTATCAACGACATCCAATGTCCATGGTCAGGAAATCGTAACCATCTATTGATCAACGAGCTAGTCAACTAGAGGCTTACTAGGGACATGGTGTTGTCTATGTATCCACACATGTATCTGAGTTTCCTATCAATACAATTCTAGCATGGATAATAAACGATTATCATGAACAAGGAAATATAATAATAACCAATTTATTATTGCCTCTAGGGCATATTTCCAACAGTCTCCCACTTGCACTAGAGTCAATAATCTAGTTCACATCGCCATGTGATTAACACTCACAGGTCACATCGCCATGTGACCAACATCCAAAGAGTTTACTAGACTCAATAATCTAGTTCACATCACTATGTGATTAACACTCAATGAGTTCTGGGTTTGATTATGTTATGCTTGTGAGAGAGGTTGTAGTCAACGGGTCTTGCCATATTCAGATCCCTATGTATTTCGCAAAACTTTATGTCATATCGTAGATGCTGCTACCACGTTCCACTTGGAGCTATTCCAAATTGTTGCTCCATTATACGTATCCGGTATCTCTACTCAGAGCTATCCGGATAGGTGTTAAGCTTGCATCGACGTAACTATTTACGTCGAACTCTTTATCACCTCCATAACCGAGAAACATTTCCTTATTCCTCTAAGGATAATTTTGACCGCTATCTGGTGATCTACTCCTAGATCACCTTTGTACCCTCTTGCCAGACATGTGGCAAGGCACACATCAGGTGCGGTACTTCAGCATGGCATACCGTATAGAGCCTATGACAAAAGCATAGGGGACGACCTTCGTCCTTCCTCTTTCTTCTGCCGTGGTCAAGCTTTGAGTCTTACTCAACTTCACACCTTACAACTCAGGTAAGAACCCCTTCTTTGACTGATCTATTTTGAACTCCTTCAAAAACATGTCAAGGTGTGCGTTCTTTGAAAGTGTCATCAGGCGTCTTGATCTATCTCTATAGATCTTGATGCCCAATATGTAAGCAGCTTTATCCAGGTCTTCCTTTGAAAAACACTCTTCAAACAACCGTTTATGCTTTCCAGAAATTCTACATCATTTCGAATCAACAATATGTCATCCACATATACTTATCAGAAATGTTGTAGTGCTCGCACTCACTTTCTTGTAAATACAAGTTTCTAGCAAACATTGTATAAACCTAAAAGCTTTGATCACTCCATCAAAGCATATATTCCGATTCCGAGATGCTTGCTCTAGTCCATAGAAGGATCGCTGGAGCCAGCATACCTTTTAGCATCCTTAGGATCAACAAAACCCTTTATTGTATCACATACAACTTTTCTTACGAAAAACTGGTAAGAAAACTTGTTTTGACATCCATCTGTAAGATTTCATAATCAAAAAATACAGCTAATGCTATCATAATTCCGACGGACTCAAGCATCGCTACGGGTGAGAAATTCTCATCGTAGTCAACTCCTTGAACTTGTGAAAAGACTCTTTCCCACAAGTCGAGCTTCATAGACGGTAACATTACCGCCCACGTCCGTCTTCTTCTTAAAGATCCATTTATCTCAATGGCTTGCCGATCATCGGGCAAGTCCACCAAAGTCCATACTTTGTTCTGATATATGAATCCTATCTCGGATTTCATAGCTTCTAACCATTTGTCAGAATACGGGCCCACCATCGCTTCTCCATAGCTCGTAGGTTCATTGTTGTCTAACAACATGATATCTAAGATAGGATTACCGTACCACTCAGGAGTAGTACATATCCTTGTCGACCTACGAGGTTCGATAGCAACTTGATTCGAAGCTTCATGATCACTATCATTAACTTCCTATTCAACAGACGTAGGCTCCACGGAAAACATCTTTCTGTGTTGCATCACTCTCTGGTTGAAATAAAGGTTCAACAACCTCATCAAGTTCTATCTTCCTCCCACTCAATTCTTTCAAGAGAAACTCCTTCTCGAGAAAGGACCCGTTCTTAGCGACAAACAATTTGCCCTCAGATCTGAGATAGAAGGTATACCCAACTGTCACCTCTGGGTATCCTATGAAGATGTGTTTGTCCGGTTTGGGTTCGAGCTTCTCCGGCTGAAGCCTTAAGCATCGCAGCCCCAAACATTAAGAAACGGCAACTTTGGTTTCTTGCCAAACCAATGTTCATACGACGCCGTCTCGATGGACTTAGATGGTGTCCTATCTAAAGTGAATGCAGCTGTCTCTAATGCATAACCTCAAAATGAAAACGGTAGATTGGTAAGAGACATCATAGATCGCACCATATCTCATAGGGTTCGATTACGACGTCCGGACACACCATTACCTTGTGGTGTTCCAGGTGGCTTCAACTATGAAACAATTCCACAATGTCTTAAGTGATTGACAAACTCATAACTCAGAAAATCTCCTTTTGATCAGATCGTAGGAACATGATCTTCTTTGTTATGATGATTCTTAACTTCACTCTGAAATCGCTTGAACTTTTCAAATGTTTCAGACTTGTGCTTCATTAAGTAAATATACCTATATCTACTCAAATTGTTAGTGAAGATGAGAAAATAGCGATATCCACCGCACACTTCAATTCTCATTGGATCACACGCATCAGCATGTATGATTTCCAACAAGTCACTTGCCCGTTTCATTGTACCTGAATACGGGGTCTTAGTCATCCTGTCCATGAGGCATGGCTTGCATGTGTCAAGCGATTCAAAATCAAGTGACTCCAAACATCCATCGACATGGAGTTTCTTCATGCATCTTATGCCAATATGACCTAAGCGGCAGTGCCACAAGAAAGTGGTACTATCATTATTAACTCTACATCCTTTGGCGTGAACATGTGTATTACCACGACCGAGATTCAATGAACCATTCACATAGGGTGCATGACCATGAAAGGTATTATTCATGTAAACAGAATAACCATTATTCTTTAATTTAAATGAATAATTGTATTGCAATGAACATGATCTAATCATATTCATGCTTAACGTAGACACCTGATAACATTTATCTAGGTTCAATACTAATCCCGAAGGCAGATGGAGCGTGCGATGGTGATCTCATCAACTTTGGAAATACTTCCAACACACATCGTCACCTCGCCCTTAGCCAGTCACCGTTTAGTCTGTAGCTTTTGCTTCAAGTCACCAGTAATAGCAACTGAACTGGTATCCAATACCCAGGTGCTACCAGGAGTACTAGCGAGGTACACATTAATAACACGTATATACTTTGTTGAAGTTGCCAGCCTTCTTATCTACCATGCATTTGGGGTAATTCCGCTACCAGTGACCATCCCCTTTACAATAGAAGCACTTAGTCTCGGGTTTGGGTTCAACCTTGGGTTCCTTTACTGGAGCGGCAACTGGTTTGCCATCCATGAAGTTTCCCTTCTAGCCCTTGCCCTTCTTGAAACCAGTGGTCTTATTAAACCATCAACACTTGATGCTCCTTCTTGATTTCTACCTTTTGCGGTCTTAAGCACTGCGAACAGCTCCGGGGTCAACTCCATCCCTTGCATGTCATAGTTCATCACGAAGATCTAGTAGCTTAGTGATAGTGGCTAGAGAACTCAATCAATCACTATCTTATCTGGAAGTTTAACTCCCACTTGATTTAAGTGATTGTAGCACCTAGACATTCTGAGCACATGCTCACTAGCTGAGCTATTCTCCTCCATCTTGTTGGCAAAAGAACTTGTCATAGGTCTCACACCTCTCAACACGGGCATGAGCCTGAAATCCCAATTTTAGCTCTTGGAACATCTCATATGTTCTATGGCGTTCAAAACGTCATTGGAATCCCGATTCTAAGCTGTAAAGTATGGTGCACTAAACTATCTCGTAGTCATCAGAATGTGTCTGTCAGGTGTTCACAACATCCATAGACGACGTTGTAGGGGTTTGCACATCGAGCGGTGCATCAAAGACGTAAGCCTTCTATGTAGCAGTGAGGACACTCCTCGGACTACGGACCTAGTCCGCATCAGTGCTTACAATATCTTTCAACTTGGTCTTTTCTCTAGGAACGTATTGAAACAGGGAGCTACAACATGAGCTATTCATCTACAACATATTTGCAAAGACAATTTAGACTATGTTCATGATAATTGAGTTCATTTAATGAACTCCCACTCAGATAGACATCCCTCTAGTCATCTAAGTGAAACATGATCCGAGTCAACTAGGCCATGTCCGATCATCACGTGAGACGGACTAGTCAACATTGGTAAACATCTTCATGTTGATCGTATCTTCTATACGACTCATGCTCGACCTATCGGTCTTCCGTGTTCCGAGGCCATGTCTGTACATGCTAGGCTCGTCAAGTCAACCTAAGTGTTTTTGTTGTGTAAATCTGGCTTACACCCGTTGTATTCGAATGTTAGAATCTATCACACCCGATCATCATGTGGTACTTCGAAACAACGAACCTTCGCAATGGTGCACAGTTAGGGGGAACACCTTTCTTGAAATTTTAGTGAGGGATCATCTTATTTAAGCTACCATCGTTCTAAGCAAATAAGATGTAAAACATGATAAACATCACATGCAATCAAATAGTGACATGATATGGCCAATATCATTTTGCTCCTCTCGATCTCCATCTTCGGGGCTCCATGATCATCATTGTCACCGGCATGACACCATGATCTCCATCATCATGATCTCAATCATCGTGTCTTCTTGAAGTTGTCTCGTCATCTATTACTTCTACTACTATGGCTAACACTTTAGCAATAAATTAAAGTAATTACATGACGGTTATGTTGACACGCAGGTCATAAATAAATAAAGACAACTCTTATGGCACCTGCCGGTTGTCATACTCATCGACATGCAAGTCGTGATTCCTATTACAAGAACATGATAAATCTCATACATCACATATATCATTCATCACATCCTTTTGGCCATATCACATCACAAGGCATATGCTGCAAAAACAAGTTAGACGTCCTCTAATTGTTGTTGCAAGTTTTTACGTGGCTGCTATAGGTTTCTAGCAAGAACGTTTCTTACCTACGCCAAAACCACAATGTGATATGCCAATTTATATTTACCCTTCATAAGGACCCTTTTCATCGAATCCGATCCGACTAAAGTGGGAGAGACAGACACCCACTAGCCACCTTATGCAACTAGTGCATGTCAGTCAGTGGAACCAGTCTCACGTAAGAGTACGTGTAAGGTCGGTCCGGGCCGCTTCATCCCACGATGCCGCCGAATCAACATAAGACTAGTAACGGCAAGTAAATTTACAAAATCGACGCCCGCAACTACTTTGTGTTCTACTCGTGCATAGAAACTACGCATAGAGCTAGCTCATGATGCCACTATTGGGGAACGTAGCATAAATTCAAAATTTTCTACGCATCACCAAGATCAATCTATGGAGTAATCTAGCAACAAGGGGAAGGAGAGTGCATCTACATACCCTTGTAGATCGCTAAGCGGAAGCGTTCAGTGAACGGGGTTGATGGAGTCGTACTCGTCGTGATCCAAATCACCGATGATCCTAGTGCCGAACGGACGGCACCTCCGCGTTCAACACACGTACAGCCCGGTGACGTCTCCTACGCCTTGATCCAGCAAGGGGAGAAGGAGAGGTTGGGGAAGACTCCATCCAGCAGCAGCACGACGGCGTGGTGGTGGTGGAGGAGCGTGGTACTCCAGCAGGGCTTCGCCAAGCACCGCAAGAGACGAGGAGGGAGAGGGGGTAGGGCTGCGCCAACAGGGAGACTGAATCGCGCGTTGGGCTGCCCCTTTGCTCAAGTATATATATGGGGAGGGGAGGGGCTGCGCCCCCACCTAGGGTTCCCTCCCTAGGGGTGGCGGCAGCCCCCAGATCCCATCTGGGAGGCGGCCAAGGGGGAGAGAGAGAGGGGCGCACCTAGGGTGGGCCTTAGGGCCCATCTGCGCCTAGGGTTTGCCCCCTCTCCTCTTGAGGACGCCTTGGGCCTTGGTGGGAGGTGCCCCAGCCCACCTAGGGGCTGGTCCCTTCCCACTATTGGCCCATGTAAGCCTCCGGGGCTGGTGGCCCCACCTGGTGGACCCCCGGACACCCCCCCCCCCCCCCGACCCCTCCGGTGGTCCCGGTACACTACTGGTGATGCCCGGAACACTTCCGGTGGCCAAAACCATACTTCCTATATATTAATCTTTACCTGCGGACCATTATGCAACTCTTCGTGATGTCCGGGATCTCATCCGGGACTCCAAACAACATTCGGTAACCGCGTACATACTTTCCTTATAACCCTAGCGTCATCGAACCTTAAGTGTGTAGACCCTACGGGTTCGGGAACCATGCAGACATGACCGAGACAACTCTCCAGCCAATAACCAACAGCGGGATCTGGATACCCATGTTGGCTCCCACATGTTCCACGATGATCTCATCGGATGAACCACGATGTCAAGGACTTAATCAATCCCGTATACAATTCCCTTTGTCTAGCGGTACGATACTTGCCCGAGATTCGATCATCGGTATCCCGATACCTTGTTCAATCTCGTTACCGGCAAGTCTCTTTACTCGTTCCGTAACACATCATCCCGTGATCAACTCCTTGGTCACATTGTGCACATTATGATGATGTCCTACCGAGTGAGCCCAGAGATACCTCTCCGTTTACACGGAGTGACAAATCCCAGTCTCGATTCGTGCCAACCCGACATACACTTTCGAAGATACCTGTAGTGTACCTTTATAGCCACCCAGTTACGTTGTGACGTTTGGCACACCCAAAGCACTCCTACGATATCCGGGAGCTGCAAAATCTCATGGTCTAAGGAAATGATACTTGACATTAGAAAAGCTTTAGCAAACGAACTACACGATCTTTGTGCTAGGCTTAGGATTGGGTCTTGTCCATCACATCATTCTCCTAATGATGTGATCCTGTTATCAACGACATCCAATGTCCATGGTCAGGAAATCGTAACCATCTATTGATCAACGAGCTAGTCAACTAGAGGCTTACTAGGGACATGGTGTTGTCTATGTATCCACACATGTATCTGAGTTTCCTATCAATACAATTCTAGCATGGATAATAAACGATTATCGTGAATAAGGAAATATAATAATAACCAATTTATTATTGCCTCTAGGGCGTATTTCCAACACCCGGTTCAAGTTGAGGATGTCCGGTTCCGCCTGCAGGAGGGCCTCGATGGCAGCGGCATCCGCGTGCTCCGCGTCGAGTCGAGCCTCCGCTGCCCGGTTCAAGTCCAGGACGTCTGGTTCCGCCTGCAGGAGGGCATCGATGAGAGCGGCATCTGCGCGCTCTGTGTTGAGTCAAGCCTCTGCCGCCCGGTTCAAGTCCAGGACGTCCGGTTCCGCCTGCAGGAGGGCCTCGATGGCAGCGGGATCCGCGTGCTCCGCCTGAAGTTGAGCCTCTGCCGCCCGGTTCACATCCACGACATCCGGTTCTGCCTGCAGGAGAGCCTCGATGGCAGTGGTATGCGCGCGCTCCGCGTCGAGTTGAGCCTCTGCCTCCCGGTCCTCCTGTAGTATCGCCATGTTGAACCGCTGGTCCGTCTGCACCATGTGGGACTTGGACGCCAGCACGAAGTCGACGTCCATCGTCTCATACCCATCGGGGGCCTTCTAGTCCGCGACCTCCGCCATGAACATTGGATCGGCTTCCTCCTCCTCGTACCTTGTCTCCAGAGAACTCGGGGATTGGCCCGCCGCAAAGCAAGCTTGGGAACGGAGGTTTGTGGCGCCGACCGCCGCCGCGATTTCTGCGCGGCGCTCCGGCGTCAGCATCTTGTAGTAAGTGATCTTGCGGTGCACCATGGCTTTCCGGAGAACTAGGGGACGCTTGATGAGGGCTAGGGAATCAAAAGGTGGGGGAATGGGCTGGAGATTTGGTGTGGTTTTAGGGCAGTGGCTGGCGTAGGCCGAGCAGCGAAGGTTCTGGTGTGAATAGTGGTTCCGGTGACGACCGGTCAATCGGTTTTGACTGTACATCGCTCTTGTCGCGTTCATGTTGCAGCCCGGCATGCTGGACCCTCCACGTCGCTCACCGAATGGATCGCGCTTCGTCTTGCGTTTTCGCTTGCTTGTGGGACCGCAGTTGAGAGCAAACCGACGTCCCTCCCCCTCCCCCGCCCGCGTCATTTATTATACCACCACTCCCTCAGTTTTATGCGGAGTAAATAAAAACAGAGGGAGTATACTACGGATGAGGATCCCCTGACGTGGCCGAACCCATTGAGTAACTGACATGCGGGGCCTAGCAAGCATGGGGTACGCCAGTAAGTGACCGAAAGGGAGGGTAAGGCAGGGATACCTACGTCAGAGGATCCACTTCCACTATACTAATTTGACCAAATGTTAGAGTAATAATATATGACATGCAACTTACACAAAGCATACAGGGTCTGATGCGTTTTTCGAGGCTAACTTTGACCAAATGTTAGAGTAATAATATATGACATGCAACTTACACAAAGCATACGGTCAAATTCATATGTGAAAGGGATTTCCAATGATATAATTTTCACATTATACATCTCATGTACTATTAATCTTGTCAATAGTCAAATTGGAAACCATCTCGAGTACAAATCTAGGAGTACGTACGAATCTAACAATATTGATTGGCGTTGTTGAATGTTGATACCTTTTTGATCAAAGTAGATATACTTTGACTACACATAAAACTTATATGTAAACTAGAAAGGATAAGAGGGAGTATATTGTATGTTCAAAAATGAAACGAACCTTGAATATCCTTTATATATGATTTGCGGATGCTATGATCACCGGTTCAAAAAATTTAATCCGCCTTAGGTATCACGTGCCCTCACTCGTTCCCTCTCGATTTCATCTCGGGGTCCAGAGATCTATTGAAAGAGGACTAGGATGGGTACATGCGAATGATACTCGGCGGAATGTTCAAATGAGGCATGCGGGAGGATGGACTCGACTGGAGGGCGACATGATCGATGGAGAAGAGGGTTGGAGAGGAATGAGAAATAAGAAAATGCCACATGATTATACTTGAACGGCTCAAATAAACAATAAGTTGTCTCGCTTGGCCTACATAGTGAAAGGCCTAATGCGCAACGCGGAGCACTGATGCTCGAATATGGCCGGGAAAACAGGGAAACAGACATGTGGAGCACACCCGTCGGGACGACGTAGCGCAGACTAGTCCAATGGAGGAGCTGGCCCACGACCTCCTCGCCACCGACAACCGTTCATGTGGGTCGTTGGGGCCAACAACTGGGCACAGCTCCAGCACCGCCTCTGGACACGGCGACCGCGGTGAGCGACATGCTCATATCGTTGCTAGATACGGTCGGTTTCAGTTTTGCCGAGGGTGGCGTTAGTGCTGTGGCACGACCAACGGTATGTTTGGTTTGTGCCCAAGGTTGCCCCATCAAAGCATTGGGTAGCCAAAATTTTGGTTGAGGTATTTGTTTCCCATGATTTGGCCGACATTGGCAAGAAAATGAACTTGAGTTGGCTAGAGTTCATTGGCGTGCCAAAGAAATGGCAACCGTCCAAACAAAGACCAATCTTTGGGTCATGACCAAAATTTTGGTTGAGGTATTTGTTGCCCATGATTTGGCCGACATTGGCAAGAAAAATGAACTAGAGTTGGCTAGAGTTCATTGGCATGCCAAAAAATGGCAACCATCCAAACAAAGACCAATCTTTTGGTCATGACCAAAATTTTGGCAAGGTGCACTTTGGCCACAATCCAAACACACCCCAACACCCGACTCGTCAAGGATGCGCGGGGCGCCACGACGCGTCCACGAAGTGGTGTAGCGCAGCCAATTGCATCCTCTGGACCTGAGACCATGCCGGGTCGTCTTGCTTTTCCAATGACATGCGGGGATCGCATGTGAGCAAAGGGCATCTCCAACGTTGCCACGACCGCAACTGACTACCCTGGCACACCAAAACCCTCGTCCCTCACGTCGTCGCGCGGTGCGTTCCCAGCCGGCGCCAGCTGCCCGCATTCATGTCGTCCGTTCGTATGTCGTCATTAAGAGGCTCAGTACCCGCGGAACCAACTCTGGCGACTTAATGACGCACCCGGACGCTTGGCCTCACCGGAATGCGCTACTTAAAGCGGCAACGCCTAGCTAACCTCCACACCATAGCGCATCATCCTCCTACCTTGAACCACATCCACCATGACCGCAAGCGCGGACGCTCTGCGGGAGAGCTTGTCTTCGGGGATGGAGCTTGAGGTCGTCGCCCTCGCTCAAGTCGTCGCACAAGCGGTGGCCACGCTGGCGGCCGACGACGGAAGTACTGTCAGCCACGCGTCCTACTTGCCGATGTCCAACGTCCGGCACCGCCGAGGTCGGGGATTCCTCCGAGGATGAGTAGGGCATGGGAGGCGGCAGGGCATGGTGTGCCAACTGGTCGGTCCGTCTCCCGTGTTCTACTTTTCCTCGCCGGAGACCGCACCTTCACTTCACGGGTCTTGAACCCCACCACCGTACATGGAGATCACAGATGGAGGACGTCGGTCGCCACCGTAGAATAGGTTTAGGGTCGGGTTTCTTTTATTTTTTTTGTCCTATAAAAGTTCGAAATGTAATGAAAACCGTGTTTGCATTAATCTCGGCCGGTGTATATGAACTTTCACAATAATATTCATATTGTAGGAGTACTAGCAAGATGCCCGTGCGTTGCACGGAAGATCAAGATCTTGTGCGAGAAAAGGATGAACGAGGGAAAGCCTTATCTGCAAATGTGGAGAGGAGTGCGGGTAAATTGTCATAGTTTCCTTCCTATCCGTTAGATATAGATCGGACGGCCTATATTGCAGGATCGGACACATCTTTCTTCATCTACGGGAACCTACGAAAGGGTTAACGTAAATTGCCTCTCTCTCTCCTTCCCTGATTTTCATGGTGGTGGGCCCCTCCCTCCCCCAATCTACAATCAACAGCTCACACGTTTCACATTGCGTTAATTACGTAACTGGGATTACATAGGTGTAGCATTACTCGTCCTAAAAAACCCAACTAAGCCAACCTCCCAGCATATCGCGTGGGAAAAGACCCGGTTGTGCCGTTTTAGTCGGGATTATCGGATTACTAGTAGTAGTATCGATGGATCGCGCGAAGCACCAGTTTTTTTTTGAGGGGGCGAAGCACCTAGTTTAAAAGGAAAACATGCGGTACACACACAGCACTCCTGTCGCGGTCGCATTGCACCCCACAGACGTTCGGTCCTGCACACGGCTCACGCAAATGGAACGCGCTTCGGCTTGCCTCTTCACTGACACGTGGGACTGCACTTGGAGAAATCGACCATGCACCAAACTCCCCCGCCCACCGCGCGAAAATCCTCCCCCCCCCCACACCCAAAAATTCCCCCCAAATCCGATTCAACCGCCCTTCGGCCAACTAGCCAATAATATTCCCCAAACTCCCCTCCCCCCTGTCCCCCTCCACTCCATTCGCTTTGCCAAAGACGCCCTCCCCGCCGCGCCAATACGTCGGCACCGCGGTTCGGCGATCCTCTTGCTCCCACAGTACGCTCTCGTAGACTGCCATCCTCTAGCCGCGCCGCCACCTCTGGCTACGTTCTTGTGGAGGCGCATAGCGGTCAGCGCCGCCACCGCTGGCGACGTTCGTGTGGAGACGCACGGCGGTCAGCTTCTCCCACGGTACACACATTCTAGACTGAGGCCCCGTTCATGTCGGTGTAGCGCTGAATGTTAGCTGATAGACACTGTTAATCTCACTGTTTGCCGAAGTAGGTTACTGTCAATATGCTCTGCTTAAGAAGCTTCCTTGCCCTGTTCTGCACTCAATCTGCTTAGCTGAGATGGCATGCCAAGGCCGATTAGTTGCTAAAATATCCTGCCATATATTTATTGTGACGTAGATTGCCATGGTCTAGTAGCCAATCTGAAATAGCTCTACACCGTTTTATACTCGATCTTTGTTGCTGCGATGGCCTTCGATAGTTCGATGGATGTGTGCTCGGCCTCATTGACTGCTGAAACAGCCTGCCATAATTTGGCACTCAAATCCGTTTGCTGAATTAGCCTTACATATATTTTGTTACTTAGATCTGCTCGTCCAAATATCTTGCCATAGCTTTAGACATCGACCTAGGTATTTTTTTCTGGACTTCATAAAAAAACATATATGTTTTTCCTGTAATATCTAGTAGAAGAACTAATTTGTATGTCTAACAGATGGATAGGACTTGGATAACTTATGCTCGAAGATTCTCCGCTGCATATGTTGAGGGGGTTGAAAACTTCATGAACTTTATCAGAGCTGAGTACGGTAGTCCGAAATTAGATGTGCTCTGCCAGTGTAGCAGTTGTATGAATTCAGTTACAAGACCCCAGTCAATTGTGCAAAATTATCTACACTTGTATGGGATGTCGGTCACATATACTAGGTGGGTTCATCATGGTGAAGCTATGAACGTCAATGTTATTGACTATGTGGAAGCAGCAGATCACCATCTTGATCTGCCTGATGCTCAGGTGGAAGAGGAGGAGGAGGTGGTGGTGGCGGAGCCAGTGAGTTTGACCAACATTGAAACAATGCTACGAAATGCTCGTGCATTCCGTGAACTTTCACCTGCAAAAGAAAAACGGTGGGCCCGCATGTTGGAACAATGCAACATTGCTGTCACCCTAGGAAATAAGCTGTCGGTATTCTCAGCTATGGTCACCTTTCTTCAGGTGAAGACATCCGAGCGGATGACCAACAAATCATTCGATGCGATGTTGGCTGCTTTCCGCAAATCTTTCCCAGATGCATCTGAGCTGCCACACACCTACAGTAAAATGAAGAATTTCCTTCGTGCAGTTGGAATTGGATATGATATGATCCATGTTTGTAAGAATAATTGTGTTCTATTCTGGAAGGATTATGCCAACTTAAGTGAATGCCCAAAATGCAAATCATCAAGATGGAAAGATGGCGATGCTGTGAAGAGGATTCCTCATAATGTTCTGAGACATTTTCCAGTTATACCAAGATTGCAGAGGTTGTTTCATGATGCTAAAACAAGAGAGGATGTACTATGGCATTCTAGGAACCAGGAGTACAGAGATCAGAACATAATGAGCCATCCATCTCATGGTAGTGAGTTGAAAAGCTTCAATGATAAACACAAAGAGTTTGCTGCTGACCCGAGAAACATTAGACTTGGCTTAGCTTCAGATGGATTTAACCCATTTGGCCACCAAAGCACCACATATAGCATGTGGCTAGTGCTTGTTATCCCTTACAACATGCCTCCAAATGTCTGCACCGAAGAATCAAACTACATGATGGCCTTGCTCATCACAGGTCCAAAAAGTCCTGGAAAGGATTTTGATTTGTTCATGGAGCCTCTTGTGGAGGAACTTCAACAGCTATGGAAGGGTGTTCTCACTCGAGACCTATATAGCAGCCCACCAGCTGATTTCTTTCTGCGTGCTGTTATAATTTGGTGCATCCATGATTATCCGGCTTTGGGCACTATGTCATGGCGAACGACACATGGTTACAATGCATGTGTTTGCTGTGACAGGAATCCGCTGTCATACGCAATACTTAGCAAGATCTGTTACATTGGACACCACTGTTTCCTTGCCAAGGACAAGCCGCATCCTAGAAAGTACCGAAGACCTGTGTTCAATGCAAAGCATGAAACCCGTGATGCGCCAAGAGGCTCACCGCCGATGAGTTGCAAGTGGAATTAGAGAAGGTCGGGCATATTACACCAGGAAACCATCTTGGTAATGGTAGCGGGAAAAGGAAGCATGGTAGGGTAGAAGAGAGATTATTGTTTACCCGCAGGTCCACTTTGTGGGACTTGGAGTATTGGAAAGATTTGGATCTAAGGCATAATCTTGATGTGATGCACATCGAGAAAAATATATGTGACAGCATTATCGGTACACTTCTTAATATTGAAGGCAAGACGAAAGATACCTTAAAATCTAGGATTGATTTGACACACCTGGGTATCAGAAAGGATTTGCAGGTGCAAGATGAAGGTAAACCACGGGATATGGCACCAGCTGTGTATGTCTTGGACAAGGTAAAAAGAAAAGAATTCTGCAAGGTCCTGTCACATGTGAGATTCCCACATGGATTTGCTTCCAACCCTGAAAGGAGAGTCAGTGTAGATGGAAACAAGGTACAAGGGTTGAAAATTCATGACTACCACGTCCTACTTCAAAGGGTTTTACCTGTTATCCTTAGAGGATTGGGCCGCCCTAACTTATACAGAGCAGTTGCAGAGTTGGGACAATTCTTCAGGGAACTCTGCAGTAGGAATATCAGGATAGATGCTTTGGAGCATCTTAGAGACAAGATACCAACTATCCTATGCGACCTTGAGAAGATATATCATCCAGCCTTCTTTGATGTGATGGTGCATTTGGTTGTTCATCTACCTGATGAGGCACTACTTAGAGGTCCAGTACAGTATGTCTGGATGTACCCTATTGAAAGGCGGCTAGGCACTTTCAAGGGCTATGTTAGGAATAGAGCTAGACCCGAGGGTTCCATTGCAGAGGCCTACATTGCTACAGAAGCGTTGACATTCTGCTCAAAATACGTTGAAACAGCTGATCAGCTAAGCAAAGAGGTGGGTGAAGACAATCCCGGGCTCAATGTTTTCGATTATTCTGTTCGTGTTACAGGGAAGAGTCGACAAGAGGACAAACCTAAAGATTTGGACAAAATGGTTAGGTATGTGTTGAATAACTGTCCTGAGATACTACCTTATATCAAGTAAGTGCAGTACTGCAGCTTATACATCGTAATCTACTAAACTTGCAGCACATTCTTATATATTTAGATGTTTGACATGATCACTATGTTGTGCAACATCTACAAAGAGGAGTTACTGCCGCAAAATCCAAGAAACATTGACAAACTGGTTATGGCAGGATTTGCGAAATGGTTCAAGTACCATGTAAGCTTTTGAAGTGCACTGTCAGTTTTTTTAATATATTGAGTACATAAGATGATCAGCTTGTCTATTTTCTAACCATAGGTTAAGAAGATGCGGGAGGATGGGCAGGCAGTTGATGATGCCCTTTACTCACTAGCAATGGGTCCTGATACTCGGGTAAGACATTATGAATCTTGCGTTGTTGGAGATGTGCGCTACAACACCCTTGCACGAGACGAAGGCAGGAAGACACAAAACAGTGCCATCATGAGCACAGATACGTATGACAAAGAGATAACTGAAATATATGCTAACATAACAGACATTATTCAGTTGTAGTATATCTCCAGTTTCGAGGATCATCGGTGTGTGGTTCTGTTGTGCTGTTGTTGGTATAACCTGTTTTCCAGGATCGCAAAACCTAGAGCTGATGATTATTTCAAACCGATCAATGTCAAGGCGGCGTACCAGACCAACGAGCCTTTTATTTTGGCAAATCAAGCAACACAGATTCTTGGAAGACACATTTGCACGTAGCGATGACTGGAGAGTATTGCAAAGGTTTGAGCAGAGGAATTCATTTAATGAAGTTGCACAACAAGATGATGCTTACACTGCTCCTGATGTACAAGATAACACAGATGTTCCTAATATCTTTGAGAACCATCACGTCAATGACATCGGCGAGAAGATTGCCTGTCATGCTGTGGACATACAAGAGTTGATCAAGAAGAAGCCAATGTTCGAGGACGTTGAGGACGAAGAAGAAGATGAGACCGTGGGGAATTACGATTCAGACTGATACACATGGCGAAGATGTTGGCGCTGCTGCTGTGGATGATGATTACATTGCTTTTGCCATGTTTGCCTGTCAGAAGACGTTTTTTATCTACTATGTGAAATTGTGTTTGCTATGACAACTGAAACCTGATGAACATGTTGTTTAGTATTTTGTTGTGAGAACATCACTTGTTATGTATGCTGATTTGTGTTTGGTGATTGTATGACAACTAAAACATGATGACATTGTTGTTTAGTTGTACTCATATTTGGCTGTGAAACTTGAATTTGATGACATAGTTTGCTGTTGGACTGCAATTTGCTCGACATCTTCGAATGAGAACAAAGCTGACTCGACAAGGCCTCTGCTATTTATTTATTTATATGAGCAAAAAGGGATACCCTCTGATTTCCGTTAATAGGAATCATTAGATGTTCACAACACTACGCCCAGCCTGCTACACAGGTTTCATTCATTACTAGTTTCAGCAAAGTGCTCATGTCGTAGCCACTGAATACATCACGAGTGCTACATACACTGCAAATAAAGAGACAATCATCCTACAGAGCACATCGATTTTGCCCATTATCTTCTCAAGCTCTTTCATCTCCTCATTGCTGTCAAGGCCGTTCAGCAGTTGTTGCTTGGCCATGATCAGAGGAACTGCATCTTTAAGCTTCTGCTCTGCATCTTCCTCTTCTGTCGTTCCTTCAGTTACTTGTCCAACACCCCAACCTGCTGGTATTGGGATTCTTCGGCTAACCAAATAATCAACGTAGTTGCACTCCCCCACATCAGCAACTTCCCAGAAATACAAATCACACGAATCTTCCCTTTTCTGCACGAATCAAATTGGTAGATCATCAACCAAACTATTAAAAAAATCAGCAACTGAAAGCAGCAGAACAACACTTAAACATATTATTACCCCATGATTCGGGCATTTGTAGAAGACTCGGCCAGGGTTGCAGATTGTGGTTGAGACGCGACGGATGACTCTGCATGATTTGCAGCAGTGGCACCACACCAACGGCAGCGGGTTGCGATGAGCAATCGGCTGCGGTGCGCATGCCGGCGAGGGTGTGATGAGACCCACAGGCGATGGTACGGGTTGCGACTTGGCGCATATCTGGTTGTTGCCTGCTGAAGAGTAGGTGGACGAGCAGCCAGCAGACATGGTTGCTGCGACCAGAGCTTCTGATGCTAGGCAGAGTAAGTAGAGAAGAGGAGAAGCGAACGTTGGATATGTCAGTTTCATTACTTGCAGAGTAGCATAGAACCATATATAGTCATAGTCTAGGTTTGGATTCGAACCAGCTACAGGAGCACGTCTTTCTTTTTTCTAAAACTCGGCAACGTCTCATTACTGGTACACTACCTTGTTCTATACGCCTTCCCAAGTCTTTGATTTTCTTTCCCTTTTTGCGAGGAAGGAAGGAGGAAAAAATTGAGAGTTCATGGGACTCGAACCCAAGACCTCTCAGTTGAAAACCAAGGGTGCTAGTCACTTATGTGGCGAACGTTCCCTGTGAGGAGGACGGCAGACGAACCCATTTTCCTCGTAGTTTTCTTCCTATATATAATAAAGTATGCTACTTGGTGTCCGCTATGTCAACAAAACGATTGTACCAACCTTGACCGTTGAATTGACATTCAACGTCTGTCGCGTTTCTTCAGTCTCTTCTTCCTCGAGCCACCAAAGCCAAACCAGCGCCGGCGGGACTGCCTGCTCCCGCCTCCCACGGCTGGCTGTGATCTGCCCCGGCTCCTGTTCGTTCCCGTCCGAGGCCTCACCATCGTCCTCCGCCTTGGTTCGCTCGCCGCGGCACCGCCCTCCGGTGTTGTCAACATGGTCAACAACCGAGAGAAATAAGGAGATGACTGTACATGGTGAGGATGATAGTAGGGACCCAGCAGCGCGCGCAGTAATTTTGTTTTTTCGGGACGGAGAAGGGTATCAACTGGGTTGTGCGGGACCCGTGGCCTGTCTAGCCCAGGCTTTTATTTCATATGTTTAGCACATGGCGAGCCCAGTTTGTTTTTTTCCTTTCTGAAAATTGCTAGCCAGCTATTTTGTTTTTTGCAGAATAACCAACATAGGCCTACTTGCTTTTCTACACCCTGCTGGGCCGGAAATCTTTCAAGACAAGGAGGGATGCATTTTGCCTAGAAAATGGGCTATAAGTAATAAGAAATGGGCTATAAGTAATAATAAATGGGCTGTACTCCCTCCGGTCCTTTTTACTTTGCATATTAGGTTTGTCTGAAGTCAATCTCATCCAACTTTGACCAAGTTTATATAAAAAATTATTGACATTTACATAACAACACCAACATCATTAGATTCATCTCGGAATATATTTTCATATTATATTTATTAGATATTATAGATGCTAATAATTTCTAACATAAATTTGGTCAAACTTAGCTAAGTTTGACTTTCGGCAAATCCAATGTGCAGAGTAAAAAGGACCGGAGGGAGTAAAATGAAAAAATACAGCAAACAGACAATTAGTTCCAAAATACTGTTTTCTTTCGGATTTTGATATTTTAAATTTCATTGTTTTTGTGCGGGTAAAATTTAATTGAATTTAAATTAAGGTTTATTTGGATTTAAAATTAATTTGAATCTGGCTAGAAATTTTGGGATGTATGCTATTTGGGACAGATTTGGAGGCTGACTTGTGGGTCTACTAGGTTGGCGTGTACTTTGGCTTTGTCAACTTAGTCCACAAACGATTCTAGCAGCAGTGACCGTTGGATGTTAATCCAACAGCTGTGTTGCTTCTTCAATATCTGATCTTCTTGCTCCAGCCGCCCAAACCAGCTCCGGTGGGACTGCCTGCTCCCGCCTCCCGTGGCCGGCTGTGCTGCCGCATAGGCCGCACCGCCCCACCCTACTTCATTGCTGGCCAGGCCATTCCTCTACTCACACACACCTCCTGTTATTTTCCGGCGACGGCAACCGGACCAGTAAACCCTTGTGCTCCCCACCGCGTGGGCAACCATTGCCGAGTCTTCCCCGGCTCTGTGTTGTTCCCTTCCTAGGCCTCACCGTCGTCCACCACCATGGTGCTCTCGGCGCGGCCTGGTCAACTTGGTCAACGAATGACATCCATCGGTCGTGGACTGTATGCGCAAAATAATGATTCCTCCACCTGACAGCTGGGACCCACCAGAAGGGCCTCTGTATTTCACGAAAAAAAACGTTCCCCCCGCTAACATGTCAGACCCACCAGCTATATCTTCGCACGCAAGGAAGTGCACTAGTGCAGAACTGGGCAATAGCACCGGTTCGTAAGGCCCTTTAGTGCCGGTTCGGTAACCGGCACTAAATTGTAGGCACTAAAGCCCCCCCCCTTTAGTACCGGTTTAGCACGAACCGGTGCTAAAGGGCAACCACGTGGCATGAGCCAGCTCCGTGGGCGCGTAGGACATTAGTACCGGTTGGTAACACCAACCGGTACTAAATGTTTGGGTGTGTTTTGGTTTTATTTTTTATTTTTACTTTAATTTTGTGTTTTCAATTTAATTTAGTGATTGTTTTACATTATAATGAGTTGTTAAATCATTAGGTGAATGTACCGCAGATTAGTTTGACTGGATGCGTGGATCCTAGCTAAGTCATCAAGTATATGTCATATCCATTATATATACTTGATCACCTACTTAAGTGGTCGAGGTAATATGGATATGGCATATACTTGATCACTTAGCTAGAATCCATCCAGTTGAAACTAATATGCAGTTTCTTTCATAAATGATATAATAACTCATCATCATCATCATCATCATATTAATATAAAAACTCTTGCATCATATATATCATCACCAACGGTTTTCATAGCAAAGATATCATCGAGTTCAACATGGTAATGATATTATAAGCGTTCATAACACCACAAAAGCAAATCACTCGCTGAGATTAAGTTCAGGACGAAGAACACGGACATGAGAGGACAAGTACTAAGAGCATGAACTAGCTAATTAATCACTCCTGCTCCTCTCTCTCGGGTAAAATAGCATAGAACATGTATAGCTTTGCTGATTCATCATATTGGAGCATGCAGATGAACCTGTCTCCTAATCGTGGGTTGCGCTTCTGATTGCTGCCCCCTAGTACTTCTCTGTGATCATTCACAATTTTGCTCCAGTCTTTTACTATTAAGCATTCCTCGCTATTAGAAATCCAAAATGCACTAAAGTGCATTGTAGGATATCTTGGCCGTAAGTTAACAATATTGATGGTACCTTTAGTCTCGATCCAATCAGGCACAACATTCATCGGGAGTCCCTGTTGAAGAACATCGTATAGTAACATACTTAGCAATGAAGTTTAGCTTAAAAAAATAATGTATGCAAAAGATGCACTGAGGAGCAATAGTAGAAATCTTACCATCTTTCCTAAATATATGTGACCGTAGTTCAGTACGAACACTATTGGTCACACATTTTGAGTACTAACATTTCTAAGTGCAGGAAAGAAATTTGTCTTGACAGCATCAAGATCCTCAAGCCATGAAACATAATGACTTGTCTCCTCGCAGTTTAGTTCAGCCCCGAGACAGTGGACGTGAGACGGACTAGTCAACATCGGTGAACATCTCATGTTGATCGTATCTTCTATACGACTCATGTTCGACCTTTCGGTCCTCTGTGTTCCGAGGCCATGTATGTACATGCTAGGCTCGTCAAGTCAACCTAAGTGTTTCGCATGTGTCCCGAGGCCATGTCTGTACATGCTAGGCTCGTCAACACCCATTGTATTCGAATGTTAGAATCTATCACACCCGATCATCACGTGGTGCTTCGAAACAACGAACCTTCGCAACGGTGCACAGTTAGGGGGAACACTTTTCTTGAGATTTTAGTGAGGGATCATCTTATTTAAGCTACCGTCATTCTAAGCAAATAAGATGTAAAACATGATAAACATCACATGCAATCAAATAGTGACATGATATGGCCAATATCATTTTGCTCCTTTTGATCTCCATCTTCGGGGCTCCATGATCATCGTTGTCACCGGCATGACACCATGATCTCCATCATCATGATCTCCATCATCGTGTCTTCTTGAAGTTGTCTCGTCATCTATTGCTTCTACTACTATGGCTAACTCTTTAGCAATAAAGTAAAGTAATTACATGACGTTTATGTTGACACGCAGGTCATAAATAAATAAAGACAACTCCTATGGCTCCTGCCGGTTGTCATACTCATCAACATGCAAGTCATGATTCCTATTACAAGAACATGATCAATCTCATACATCACATATATCATTCATCACATCCTTTTGGCCATATCACATCACAAGGCATATGCTGCAAAAACAAGTTAGACGTCCTCTAATTGTTGTTGCAAGTTTTTACGTGGCTGCTATAGGTTTCTAGCAAGAACGTTTCTTACCTACGCCAAAACCACAACGTGATATGCCAATTTCTATTTACCATTCATAAGGACCCTTTTCATCGAATCCGATCCGACTAAAGTGGGAGAGACAGACACCCGCTAGCCACCTTATGCAACTAGTGCATGTCAGTCGGTGGAACCAGTCTCACGTAAGAGTACGTGTAAGGTCGGTCCGGGCCGCTTCATCCCACGATGCCACCGAATCAAGATAAGACTAGTAACGGCAAGTAAATTGACAAAATCAACACCCACAACTGCTTTGTGTTCTACTCGTGCATAGAAACTACGCATAAACCTAGCTCATGATGCCACTGTTGGGGAACGTAGCAGAAATTCAAAATTTTCTACGCATCACCAAGATCAATCTATGGAGTAATCTAGCAACGAGGGAAGGAGAGTGCATCTACATACCCTTGTAGATCGCTAAGCGGAAGCGTTCAAGTGAACGGGGTTGATGGAGTCGTACTCTTCGTGATCCAAATCACCGATGATCCTAGTGCCGAACGGATGGCACCTCCGCGTTCAACACACGTACAGCCCGGTGACGTCTCCTACGCCTTGATCCAGCAAGGGAAGAAGGAGAGGTTGGGGAAGACTCCATCCAGCAGCAGCACGACGGTGTGGTGGTGGTGGAGGAGCGCGGGACTCTAGCAGGGCTTCACCAAGCACTACGAGAGACGAGGAGGGAGAGGGGTAGGGTTGCGCCAACAGGGAGATTGAATCGCGTGTATGGCAGCCCAAAACCTCAAGTATATATAGGGGGAGGGGAGGGGCTGCGCTCCCACCTAGGTTTCCACCCCTAGGGGTGGCGGCCAGCTCTAGATCCCATCTAGGGGGCAGCCAAGGGGGAAGAGAGGGGGGGCGCACCACTAGGTGGGCCTTAGGCCCATCTGAGCCTAGGGTTTCCCCCTTTTCCCTTCTCTCTTCGCCTTGGGCCCTGGTGGGGGGCACACCAGCCCACCTGGGGCTGGTACCCTCCCACACTTGGCCCATGCAGCCCTCCGGGGCTGGTGGCCCCACTTGGTGGACCACCGGGACTCTCCCGGTGGTCCCGGTACATTACCGATAAAACCCGAAACTTTTCCGGCGACCAAAACAGGACTTCCCATATATAAATCTTTACCTCCGGACCATTCCGGAACTCCTCGTGATGTCCGGGATCTCATCCGAGACTCCGAACAACATTCGGTAACCGCGTACATACTTTCCCTATAACCCTAGCATCATCGAACCTTAAGTGTGTAGACCCTACGGGTTCGTGAGTCATGCAGACATGGCCGAGACAACTCTCCGGTCAATAACCAACAGCGGGATCTGGATACCCATGTTGGCTCCCACATGCTCCACGATGATCTCATCGGATGAACCTCGATGTCAAGGACTTTATCAATCCTGTATACAATTCCCTTTGTCTAGCGGTCCGATACTTGCCCGAGATTCGATCGTCGGTATCCCGATACCTTGTTCAATCTCGTTACCGGCAAGTCTCTTTACTCGTTCCGTAACACATCATCCCGTGATCAACTCCTTGGTCACATTGTGCACATTATGATGATGTCCTACCGAGTGGGCCCAGAGATACCTCTCCGTTTACACGGAGTGACAAATCCCAGTCTCGATTCGTGCCAACCCAACAGACACTTTCGGAGATACCTGTAGTGTACCTTTATAGCCACCCAGTTACGTTGTGACGTTTGGCACACCCAAAGCACTCCTACGGTATCCGGGAGTTGCACAATCTCATGGTCTAAGGAAATGATACTTGACATTAGAAAAGCTTTAGCATACGAACTACACGATCTTTGTGCTAGGCTTAGGATTGGGTCTTGTCCATCACATCATTCTCCTAATGATGTGATCCCGTTATCAACGACATCCAATGTCCATGGTCAGGAAACTGTGACCATCTATTGATCAACGAGCTAGTCAACTAGAGGCTTACTAGGGACATGGTGTTGTCTATGTATCCACACATGTATCTGAGTTTCCTATCAATACAATTCTAGCATGGATAATAAACGATTATCATGAACAATGAAATATAATAATAACTAATTTATTATTGCCTCTAGGGCATATTTCCAACACGTACGATGTCCATCCAACGGCCGTAGTGCTTCTTCAACCTCTGGTCTTCTTGCTCCAACCGCCCAAACCAATGTCGGTCGTGCATCGTGCTCCTGCCTCCCGTGGCCAGCTGCGATGTGGCGGAGGCCTCACCGCACCCTACTACTCCCACCCCTGGCTAGGCCATCCCTCTACTCACCCACACCCCCTGTTACTCTGCGGCGACGGCAGCCTCACACCGCAGTGAACCAGTGCCCTCGTACTCCTCTACGCGTGGGCATCCACTGCCATGTCTTCCCTGGCTCCGCGTCATCCCCTTCCTAGGCCTTGCCGTCGTCCACCGCCATGGTGCTCTTGGCACGGCGTGGTCAACGTGGTCAAGGAACGGCTTCCATCGGACATGGACTATACGTGGAGAGGCTGACAGTTGGGTCCATGGCCGCAGCAAGGAAGTGCCTCCTTATTACGTGCAAAATAATTATTCCTCCACCTGACAGCGGGGACCCACCGGACGGGCCACCGTATTTCGCCCCCTGACTGCTGGGACCCACCAGCTACATCTCTGCAGGCAAGGAAGTGCCTGGCAGTCGGGACCCACCTGGTCGAAGCATACGTAGCGTTGTCATTCTGGTCGTGAATGTGTACGTACATACTGGTCGATGTAGAGGCGCGCACGTGTCGTAGTAGAGGCGCGCACGTAGCATGTACACGTACGTACAGCGGCCAGGGTGCAAGAAAGAAAATACGGCCATGTATGTGTACATACGGGCGGGGTCTCAAACGCCTACTCGCGCATACGTACGACCAGGGCTCGTGTACATGGCCGGGTCGGAACGGAGAAATAGCATCGTCGTCGTGTTCATGGGGAGGCAACGGAATGTGTCGTGTTCATCAGGAGGGCTTGGACGGAACAGGCGATGGAAATGAGGCCTGGCGTACCGCACAACGGAGGAAACGGACCTCCTATGTTCGGAACGGGGTCCTGTTGATCGGGAGGGGTCTGGCGTACCGCAAAACGGAGGAAACAGACCTCCTACGGTCGAAACGGGGGTCCTGTTGATCGGGAGGGGTGTGGCGTACCACAAAACGGACGAAACGGACTTGTGTTGGAGTGCTACGATCGAAACGGGGGTCCTGTTCATCGGGAGGGGTGTGGCATACCGCAAAACGGGACTCCACGGGATACTGTTCATATCCACCGTCGACCCCCTCCAGCCTCCACGAGCTACTGTTCATCCATCGTTGACCTCCTCCAGCCTCCACCTGCGACTGTTCATCCACGGGCTCCTGTTCATCCAGCCTCCACCACGCGCTACTCCATCGGCTACTGTTCAACCACCCCTCCACCGTCTATTGTTCATCCAGCCCTCCACACCACGGGGTCCTACTCAACCACCCCTCCACGAGCACCCCTCCATCGTCTACTGTTCATCCATCCCTCCACACCACGGGGTCCTATTCAACCACCCCTCTACCGTCTATTGTTCATCCAGCCCTCCACACCACAGGGTCCTGTTCATCCACCCCTCCACGGGCACCCCTCCACCGTCTACTGTTCATCCAGCCCTCCACCACACGACGGGGTCCTGTTCATCCAGAGGCAACGCCACCGCTCATTGTTCATCCAAACCCCCCCCCCCCCCCCCGCAATGCTCACTGTTCATCCCATCGATCGGCTTCAGTTAGCAGCAGTAGCGAAGGAATCTCTTGACCGGGTTCAATTAACAGCCATCGATCGATCGCTCGGGTTCAGTAACGCGTAGCCTGCAGTGCAATCGCTCGAGTTCAGTTAGAGCCCAATGCCTCGCTCGGGTTCACTTAGAGCCAACGCCTCGCACACACGCGTGTACGTGTACGAGAGAAGCGCGCATCGCTCGGCCCCCGACCTCCCACCGTAACCGGGAACTCCCCAAAATTTTCCTCCCCCTCGCTTCTACCACGGTTTTTTCCATCATGGACGGCCCAAAGAATGTCATGCGGCTGCGTCTCCGGCCCGCCCAGGACGAAAAGCCTATTTTCTGTCATGATTTTTTGTCATAGAAGTAGGAGCCCACCACATCTATGATGCTACCGGGTTTTGTCACAATTATCATCATAGAAGTGTCATATGTATGACAGAAAAAAATTTCGTTCGGCCCAAAATGTCACGGATGTGTCTTTTTTTTGTAGTGCACCGGCGTCTAGGAGCTCGCCGGTCTTCCACCGGCGTCTAGGAGGCCGCCGCCTCGCGCCACCACGCTGGAGACCTAACCACCGGTGACCAGCCCCGCTACTCCCTCCATCTCCTTCCTCTCTCCCTCGATTTTCTCTCTCTCTCTCCCTCTAGTTTGACTCACAATCCCATGTCCATGCCCATGCAGGTAGTCGCCATGGACGACCATATATGGCATGGTCGGGAAGAGGAGCCCCACGCCGCTGCCTTGCTCTTCCATGGAAATAGGCCCTCCTCCAACAGCCACCGCCGGATCTGGTCTGCCGTTGCTTGTTCATGCCTCCGGCGACCTCAACCATCGCTGGATCGAACAACTGCTGCTATTGACAACACGCACGGGATCGAGATATTTTTATTTTCTTTTGAAAGTAATAGTAGTAGCGCGGGGTATAAGACCCGCTACAGATAATTAGCAGTAGCGTTGTACTGCAATGCACGCTACAGCTAACCATGTATAGCAGTAGCGCGTGTCAACACGCGCTACTGCTACAAGTTAGCTATGGCGCCGTATCAGTAGCGCGGGCGCCCGCGCTACTGATACACCCAAAACCCGCGCTACTGCTAGGCTTTTCCCTAGTAGTGCCAACTAGAGCATCCGACAGGTCGTTAAGACCACGGACACGGTTAGACGAGTCCGGTGTAGCTATATATAATTGATACAGGTTGGATGGCTATACCCCTATAACAATACAAGGGGCTCAACGCGTGTAAAGAAGTGACAATTAGGCTCAACTTTACTCATCCTGAACTGTACATGGTTTATTTAGTATAACCTACCTTTTGCACGACAACTTTTCAGCTAAGTTCCTCTCTTTTACAGATGACCATCGTGCTACACCCGTCCAGGTTACGGCACAACGGAGACACAGGCGCAGATGTGCAGCAGGGACCCGTTCCAAGGATTCTTTTTAGATTAAGACCCTGCGTAGACCTTTTTTACTGTCTCTTGTTGATACACATCCCCCGGATTCTCAGTACAATTGAGAAGGATGCTGATGTATTGGCATGTGGCCACGTCAGAATATTGCACGCACCTGGACACCAGGGGCTTATTACAAAGGGCGCTGCTTAGCCCGGTTTACATCATAAAGACCGAATACCTTAGGGAGTGTTCAGCGTCGTGAATTTGGCCTTATATGCATCAGCTCCGAATCATGTCTTTGGTCAAAGGTTGGGTTTGCCCGGCTCCTGTGTTTTGCTGCCTTACGTTCCGCTCTATCGGCTAAGGCGGCACCAAGAGAACTACTGCGATTGTGCCCTGGTTCATCCGGACGAGCACCTCAGTAGAGAAAGCCAAAAACTGACTGTCATGATCTAGCGTGAGACTGGTCAACCACTCAATGACCTAGCAGAATCTTAGGGATTCCTCCGCCTTAACGAAGGGCCGTTTCCCGGCCAAGCATGTACGCGCCCCGGATTCGGATGAGCGCGGAGCCACCAGGGGCTATATAGTAGCCCCACTGTCAAACTCCTCTGGCTAAGTGAAAATGTGAAAGCATTATAGTCCGATTGCCTGGTGCGTTGCGCTATCACCTCCTTAATGGACCAAGACGTTGGATCAAGTGTGAATATGCGTCTTCTACGAGCACCCCCGCATTATATGCGTGGGGCTGAAGCCAACGACTGCCATCTTTCAGGTTATATACATATATACATAAACGGCCGCACAGGAGGCATCATAGTACTTTCGGGTAAAAGTATAAATACAGCCTTGATAAACTCAATAAAATATTGTTTATACAATGGGAATACATGTCACTCAAACATAATATTCTTCGAGCACTGAGCCTCTATCGAACGAGCGCCTTCAAGAACCTCTTCAAAGTAGTGCTCGGCAGTCATTCGGCCTATGGCCGAACCCTGTGCCACAACAGTAGTGGCATCCATCTCCGCCCCGTATGTTTTGACACGGGCAAGGGCCATCCGTGAGCCTTCTATGCACGCCGACCTCTTTACAGCATCGATGTGTGGCACAACACCAAGGAATTGTTGCACTAAGCTAAAGTAGCTATTCGGCCTTGGCCCTCTCGGCCACAGATGATCCACAACGGACCTCATGGCAAGTCCAGATAGTCTATGGAGCTCGGCCCACTCGGCCATTTGCTCATTCAATAGCAGCGGACGGGCTGGAGCATGAAACTGTGATTAAAACAATTTTTCCACTTCGTGATCTTTCCGATCCTTGAAGTACTCGGCCGCATCAGCAGCACTTGCAGCCAAATCCACGTAGGCGTCCGCAGAACTCCATAGCCGGTCCAGAGGTGCATACTTTGGATCCTCGAACTTAGTCCGCAACAAGAAGGGCTTCCCAGATACAATATCCGCAGCTTGATGCAGCTCTTCCTTCGTCGCTCTAATTTTGGAGCGGGCTTCCTTGGCAGCCACCCGGGCCTTTTCCAGGTCCGTCGCCTTCGCCCGGTTTTCTTCTTCAAGAAGTTGTTAACGGTCAGCAGCATCTTTTAACTCTACAACCATCTTGGCTATTTTTTCTTTGCTCTCGCAATGCGCGGCCTGTTCGGCCCTTAACTCTTCGGCCGCCTTTAAATCGGCCGCATTGCTACTCCTTGCTTGCTCCTTGGCTCGGGCAAGCTCCGCCCGAAGGGTCTCCACGGTGGCAGCTCCATCTGCAGTCACAACATATTAAAGATACTGGCATCATGCTGCTCTTATTATGTGACAATCACCAGAAAAATCATCCACCCTGTGCCTCATCAAGCCGCTTGTTAACAAGCACGATGTCGGCATCTGCCGCATCTAGTTGCCGCCTTAGTTCAGCAAACCCATCAATTCGGCTAGCCATCGGAGCTTCAACCACCTGCACATAAAGGCGGTCTGGTTATTACCTGGGACTATGATCCTCTGTTTGCCGCCGTTTCCGACGAGAACCAGAGTCTCAGGGGCTACTATCTACACAGGGCACATCTAAAAATGTGCGGTACTGTCAACAATGTACATCATTTCGTGTACCTCAAAACCCGTCAGTAGACTCATAAAGGCTTCATGCAACCCGCTTTCGGCGGACGAAATCCTTTCAATCACCATACCCATCAACGTGTGGTGCTCTTCTGAGATAGCCGCTTGCTCTAGCAGATCCCTCAGTGCGTCCAACCGCACACCAGACGGTGTCGGACTCTTTTGGTTGCTCTCTTCAAGAGCCAGATACTGAGGACTTCGGGTGGCCATAGGATTACCTTCTGGCCTTGCCGGATCAGGAGAAATCCTCCGCGACGACACCTCGGGGTCGCCCGCCTCGTGAGGCGGTGTGGCAGGGGGAGGCATTTCACTCTCCATCATCTCTGGAAGAAGATCCCCTGAAGACGAGCTCTGCTGAGAAGGGCTAAGATCCGAACTGCAAGATAAATGCTTCGATTATTTTCCTCAGAAGTAAAGCGAGATATTTTCATTATTAAGTACCCTTTTACTTACAGCTCGGTGGAGGGATGATCCCCTTGAGGGCATAGTGCGGCCAGGGTATCCCCTAGGGCAGGACCCTCCGGCGGAGATTTCTTCCCCCGTTTGGAGACCATTGTCTCCGGGTCCTCAGAGGCGGTTCTCTTCCTTCCCTGGGGAGAGGAAGTTTTAGTTCCTCCTCCCCGGCTAACCTCCTTCGTGGAGGCGCTAGCCTCCTTGTTCGCCCCTTTATCTTCTCCTGAGGGCGCTTGATAAGGCGCGATCTCCAGCATCCTGGTTAGCACGGGATTTGGTGAGGTCTCAGGGAGAGGGGCCGGACACTTGATCAACTTTGCCTTCGCTATCCAATCCTGGTCAAAGAGCGGCTTTTTTAGGGCAATGTTGCGATAAATAAACGGACAGTGTGTTCGGATGTGGGGCTACTTACTTGGGTATCCGGGCGATTGCAGCTCAGACCTGCATCCTCAGTGATGTCCGGACACATTATTTGTGGTCCGAAGAACAATTTGTAAATCTCTTCATGCGTCATGCTGAGGAAATGTTGAATAGCTTGCGGTCCTTCCGGGTTGAATTCCCACATGCGAAGGGGCCGACATTTGGAAGGCTGGACTTGATGAACTAGCATAACTTGCACAACCATAACCAGACTGAAATCTCTCTCAAAGAGATCTCAGATACGGCTTTGCAGTATTGGCACGTCCTTGGCTGGACCCTAGCTCAGCCCCCTGCTGATCCATGACATCAGTTGTGGTGGGGGGCCTGAGCGAATGGTGGGGGCAGCTACCCACTTGGCACTTCGGGGAGCTGTGATGTAGAACCACTCCCGCTGCCACAATCCGGACACCTCTGGGAAGCAACCCTCAGGCCATGGAGCGTCAGTGATTTTGCTTATTAAAGCGCCTCCGCACGCTGCGTGTTGCCCCTCGATCATCTTCGGCTTCACATCGAAGGTCTTGAGCCACAGGCCGAAGTGACGGGTAATGTGGAGGAAGGCCTCACATACGACAATAAATGTCGAGATGTGAAGAAGGGAATCCGGGGCCAGATCGTGAAAATCTAGCCCATAATAGAACATAAGACCCCTAACAAAGGGATCCAGGGCGAGGCCTAGTCCTCGGAGGAAGTGGGAGACGAACACGACGCTCTCGTTGGGTTCGGGAGTAGGGACGACCTGCCCTCGGGCAGGCAGCCGATGCAAAATTTCGGCGGTCAGATATCTGGCCTCTCTCAACTTCTTGATGTCCTCCTCCGTGACGGAGGAAGGAATCCACCGACCCTGAAGGTTGGATCCGGACATAGTTGAAGGTCCGAAGTGCCTAAACCTAAGCTTTGGGTGTTGGAACTCGAGGCGGGAGGAGGATTCGATTAAGATCGAGAGGAAAAAGCCTTGTCCCCTTTATAAAGAGGGTGAATATCAAGCGTCCTCCTCGTGGCTGTTTGGGACTTGCCTAAGATCTAGGAGTCCTACCCATAGGCATGGTTGGGTTACCCACATCCGTATTGATGAGAATTCTGTGATAAAGGGGACACGATCTCTGCTTCGACAAGACGTGCCAAGGAAACCGCCTCGCGAAACACGCTGAGATGGGTTATGAAAAACGGTTCGAATAAAGACCTGGCTGTGGTGTGATTTCATGCTATGGGGTACGTCAGCAGATTAGATTTGTGGAAATATTATTCTCTCTACGGTGGTATGTGGAACTCGTTTTGCAGAGCTGGACACGATCCTCGTGTTCAAAATCTTCTATGAAGTATTCGGAGGAGGAACCCGCCTTGCAATGCCGAAGACAATCTGCGCACCGGACTCATCGTCATTGAAGCCTGGTTTAGGGGCTACTGAGGGAGTCCTGGATTAGGGGGTATCCGGACAGCCGGACTATATCCTTAAGCCGGACTGTTGGACTATGAAGATACAAGATTGAAGACTTCGTCCCGTGTCCGGATGGGACTCTCCTTGGCGTGGAAGGCAAGCTTGGCAATACGGATATGTAGATCTCCTTCCTTGTAACCGACTCTATGTAACCCTAGCCCCCTCCGGTGCCTATATAAACTGGAGGGTTTAGTCCGTAGGACCAAGAACAACAATCATACCATAGGCTAGCTTCTAGGGTTTAGCCTCTTCGATCTCGTGGTAGACCAACTCTTGTACTACTCATATTATCAAGAACAATCAAGCAGGACATAGGGTATTACCTCCATCAAGAGGGCCCGAACCTGGGTAAACATCGTGTCCCCTGCCTCCTGTTACCATCTGCCTAGACGTACAGTTCGGGACCCCATACCCGAGATCCGCCGATTTTGACACCGACATTGGTCATATCTGAACCGTGGCTAAACCTCTTGATTGGCGTAAGGCCAACATGAATTTACTTCAGGGCCAAAGAGAGTGTTGCACAAAGCATAAGCTCAAACATGGGCACCCACTGAGCACAGCTCAAAAAGTTACTTGGGGGCTCTTTTTGCAAAGCAATAAAGAGTTTGAAAGGACCCTTGTAATTGGCTATCAAGCCACGGCTTGGAAGCCTGGTATATTCACCTAAAACCCCGGGTTAACCTGCCTTCATCAAGTAAGCCACTCCTGTCCAGGTCATCCTGGTATGACCCGCCGAACGTTTGACAAGTCAATCTTATACAAACCCTGAACTTGTCAAAGTTAAAACGACGATTGGTTAATTGGAGGCCCATCTTAAAAGGCTTTGTTAAATGGTTTAACTTAGCGGCCTGGCAGCCCATGAAAAGCCTTGATTTGGAGCCTTGCAGCTTGTAAAAGCCTTGCATGTTCTTTTTGAGTTCTATTTGCTAAGTTTTTCGCCTTTGTTGAGGTTCATAGTATCTTCTGATAAACCGGCGTCCTTGACCCGGCTTGGCTTTCAACTACAAGTTGTCAGTATATGATCAGGTATAATCCGGCGTTCATTAACCCGGTATGGTATTGACTAACAAGTCGCCAGTGTTATAAGGAAAACCCGGTGTTTATTACATTCTGTTACGTTTTATTATCATAATCCGGCAGATTAAGGACAGCGTTATCAATGCTCCGGATTGGTGTTTACACCTTTATCATACAAGCAGTTGGGCAGCCAACGAGGTATGTTGCAGATATTATTATACTTTGATTATACATCCAAGTATTGTTTATGTTTGGGCATCATGACCCATCCAGTGGTAAACCACTAGGACACTTTTAAGTTCTTGTATACAGAAACACAAATCATCATGGGCTATGCATCAATAGATCCCAAAAAGTGGAGCAAGTTTTCACAATATCAAAGCACCACAACACATGCTCGATGGCATGACAGATAAGGGAGTTTTTGCTATCCTATTACAAGAAGCTTCAAAACGGCTCCAATTGAGTAATTGTTTTTAAGCGTTGGCACACAATGGCTGATAAACCGGCTGCCGGTTTAAGATGCTTCATCCGGACGGTTTGACGGTTGAGGGTCATTTGGTGCAATCACTTCTTCTTCATCCCTCCCCAGACGCTGGAAATCAACCGTTGACCAATCGATTCCGGTTAAAGCTTGAAACACGGCTTCTTCATGGATAAGGCTGGAAGGTTTAATGTCAGGAGCATAAGTATGCTTATGGATTGGAGGCACAAGTTCTTCGACTTCATGGATTTCCGCAGGCTGTCTCTTCCCTTCGGTGTCGTAAGCCGGCTGGAAATGAGATAAATCTGTGTCTTCTGCCAATTTACTGGCTATTGGTCGCATTTCCTTTGTCAGCCTTCGGAGATCATCATTGTCGAAGTTTGAACCTTCCTCCTTCACACCTGGATATCCTTCTATAATGTCGTCCGCTTCAAGGTCCGGAATCCATGCCTTGGCCATGATTAGTGCGGTTAATGCTCCTGCTCTTGTAGCTGCTTTCTTCAGTGAGGTAATCCGGGCTGGTAGCATGGCCAGCTTCTCAAGAGTTTCTTTTATCAGTGACGGCACTGGTTTATTGTAAGCCGCAGGGCAAATAGCATGCTGGGATCTAGAGTACAGCTGTTCAATCAAGGTATAAGCCGCTTTAAGCTTCATCCGCATATCAGCACCCAGATGAGCAATGCGAGTGCCTGTCATGGTTTCATATCAGCCAAACTGATAAACACCAAAGTCTCATGAATTGAACAAACAGCATAAGGAGATACTTACCAAATACAACAGATGTCATAGCGTTGATTTGCCGCTTCAAACCAGTTAATTCATCTACAACTGGCTTCAGGGCTGCTTCGGCATCCTCAGCTTTTTTGGTTAAACCAGCCTTCTCGGTTTCCCAGTCAGCACGTTCCTTGTTAAAAGACTCCTTCAGTTTTTCCATCGCTGTCAGGGCTTTGGTCAGCTCCTCTTTGGCTTTCGCAGCTTCTGCTTGTTGGGACTTCACGTTCTCTTGCAAATCAGCGGTTTGAGCATCTCTATTGCTTAGCTCGGCCTGTAACAGTGAAGATATGTCAACAACAGGATATATATTTTCCAAGTACAAAGCGTATAACAAGTTATGCACTTTGTACTTGGGGGCTAATGCCTATTTTCTCTGATTTACTACATCTTTTATAAGTCTCCAGAACAATGCAAGCATTATCCTTGACACTTGGGGACTAATGTACATCTGTTCAAAACGGACAAATGGATTAAAGACCTGGATTACCTCACAAAGCTAAACCGGCCTTTGGGGGCTACACTGAGGAAGGCTATATAATTACATTAGTAAAGTATCGGTTTTGGTTTTCACTAAGGAACTGACATTTTGGGGGTCAGTAGGAGAGGATTAAAGTGTTATAAAGACCCGGTTTAAGATTAACATCATAAAACGGCCCTTGGGGCTACTTGGACTAGCATTTCAACTTTGGAATCAAGAAGTAAAGGGAAATGAAAATACCTCATAGCGTTCCTTCATCAAGTTCACCAAACCGGCTTCATAGTCACAGTTTGAGTGCAGACGGTTTAAGAAACCGGAGTGAAGTTCTTCAGCACTGAGATGGGCATAGCTTGATAAGTCAGTACTCCATTTACCCTTTTCCCTAGCAGCACGCTCTTCTTTGGCACTATGTTGGGCCAAGATTATGGGATGGCCAGGAGAGCTGTGGCCCATGCCAGTAATGATAACATCATCTCCTTGGCCTTCAGTGGTTTTGCGGGTGATGACGGAGTGTCAGTACCTCTCACCGGACTAGCCCGGTTTGGAGCTGCCGGTTCAGTATCAGGCACAGCAGGATCAGCTTCTGGTTGTTCACCAATATTTTGGTCTTGAAGGCGCGGTTCATCAAAGGTAGCTTCAGGATGAGGACCCTCCGGTTCACGAGTTTGGTCCGGTTATTTGCTCTTCTTCAAAAACCGCCTGGTCTTCTGACGGATTGTTGACCCGAGCTTTCTTGCTGGGTCTGGCTTTGGCTCTGCAAACAAAATTATAAGAGGTTTAGCATCTTATTCAAGATTTGTAACTCATTTAAAGGAAGGGTTTGAATGCTTACCCAGCTACAGTCTTAAGAGGGGGGAGTTGGGTTGTTGTTGACTCGCCAGAAGATGAGGGAGGTGTCACCTGATAATTTGCATCGGAGGGATTAAGAGGTTGTCTGAAATAACCTGCCTTGGGATAAGAATTGTCAGAAGTGGGAGAGACCTCAGACCGGCGCTTCCGAACCGGGGTATCAGGTAAACCGGCTGAAGTGACCTGTTGGCCACTATGCCGGGTTGTCCGGCGAGCTTCATGCTGCTGCATCTTCAAAATAAATGTTGGATCCAAGTAAGCAAGAGGATGAGAAAAGCCTACTTTCCGGCTTGCTTGACGGTTTTTTTGTGCTGGCATAGAGTCTGAACCGGAGGAAAGGGGAATTACCTCTACATCATTAGCCTGGCTCCCTTCTACGTCCTCCTGATAAAGATCATTGTTAATGAGGTGCATGAAAAGGGAGCCAAGTGAGTCAAGTTCTACCTCAACTTCCAGATCATCTGCATCTTCATCAAGTTCCATGCTGATCCGGTCAGCCGTTTTCCGCTTTGAGGTACGCTTGACGGCTTTGGTTTTGGGACGAGATGGCTTGGCCGCTTTATCTGCGGATTTCCGCTTCCAGAAGGGATCATCACCCTGTTGGTACACAAACAGAAGAAAGTTTACAAGTTGAACAATTTAAAGATATCAAGATAAAAGGGAAGCATAGTGCTTACAGCAGGCGGTTTATTCTGAGTGTAGAAGGGGCTCAAGCCGGTTTGGCGACAAACTGATTCTGGTTCATTCAAAATTTTCTTGACGCTTTCAGTAACCTCTTCATCGGTTACCTGAATGTTGATGTGGCGTTGGGGGTCTTCTAAATCACCAGTATACTCACACATTAAACCGGGGCGGAGGCTTAGTGGCAAGACGCTCCAAGATATCCAGCAACACACAAAATCAACGCCTATTAAACCATTGGCCATAAAGGCCCGAAGCTTGGCGAGTTGAGGGGCATATTTGGCCCGTTCCACAGAACTCAAATGTTGCGGCATTGGATGAGTGTTGGAAAGCCGGTGATCACGGTAGCCTGGAAGAGGGTTCTCATCTTTAGGAGAGGTATCTATGCAGTAGAACCAAGTCTGGTTCCATTCCTTAGGGTGGCTATGCAGTTTGGCATGAGGGAATTCGACTTCCTTCTGCTTTTGAACAGAGACACCACCAAGCTCAGTGTTAGGACCGTTTACAAATTATGTATGCCAGTTTAGATGAAAAAAGTCTTGGAACAGCTCAGCAGTTGGTTCTTCCTGTAAGTACACTTCACAAAAGACTTGGAAGTTGCATATATTGGACACAGAGTTGGGTCCGATATCTTGAGGATGGAGTTGGAAGCTGGCAAGCACATCTCGGTAGAATTTTGACCCTGGCGGTTTGAAACCACGGCCTATGTGGTCGACAAAAAGCACTACTTCACCCTGCCTCGGGGTTGGAGGATTCTCCGTTCCTGGGGCTCGCCATTTAATTTTAGTTTTTTCGGCAAGGTGCCGATACTGACCATTCTGTTCAGCTGTTCCTCGATGACCCGGGAACAAGCCCAGTTGCAAGCGGCAAACTGTTTGGCCATTGTGAAATGAAAAGTTGGAAAAGAAATGCCAGTTTAACAAATCATTCATGATGACACGCAAGATGCAATACGAATAAAGATATACAGATATTTGAAATTGCGTAAACCGGAGACTAATACAATAATGAATGACAAGGTCATATCCAGGGCATACATGTGTTGTTAAACCGGACTATTACAATCAAGGTAAAGGAGGTTTGCCAGTTTACTAGGGGACTAATGGTATGAGATAGATTGTTTTTTACAAGGGTAAACCGCCTACATGGTACAGAGGATACAGATCTAAGGCGAAAAGGGCTAAGTAAATAAAAACAAGTTTCATAGGATCACATGGGAATTTTGGATCTACCGAAGACGGAAAAGAAAAAATATTTTGACCTAAAAAGGGTAGGACCCAAAGCAGGTTGTAAAGGTTTAGATCAGTTTTTCGCATGCAAAAGGTTTGTGGTGATAGCGGAAGATAAACCAGTATGCGGAATATATCAAGATTGAGATTTTCTGTCCATAGATTAAGGAGGAACAGGGAAGAGCAGCACCGGAACCCCGACAAACTTCAATGAACTGCGAAGAACAAGGAAACCCTAAACAGATCTACAAGGGGGGAAGAAAAGGACTTACAACGACTGTTGAAGCAACGAAGGAACGCCGCAGCTCTCTGGTAACGGTCAGGTTGATGCAGCGGCCTTTGTCGAAGCAGAGGAGAAGCTCGGTGACGGCGGCGGCGCTCAGGGGCCGAGGTGTCGCGAGGAGGAAGAAGAATTGAAGGAGACGAAGGGGAAAATGATAAGGACCTGTGGCCCTATTTATAAGGCGAAGCGATAAAGCGACAAGTGCGGGAATCGAGGAGCTCAAGGATAGTTAATAATGGTGTCACTTCGATGACTGGATAAGCATTAATGAAGGTAATCCTCAGCTTCAACGGATAGATGATGTCAGGGCGGTTTATCATGATCCTAGAGTATGATGTCACGGCGGTTTACAAGATCAAGGTGAAGATGCAAGGGAGGAATTTTTCTAAGTATTGAAGATTGACATGAACAAGTTCAAACCAATCTGGGGCCTAATGTTGGGGATATTACTACTGGACGTAAACCGGCCAGGAGTAGCCGAATTAGCTTTATGAAGATTAGAAGCCCATGAAGACATAAGAATGATGGCGCTTTATGAAGGCCCAAGGCCCAAAGGCGAGTTAAGGCCTATAGATGTAAAACCGACCTTATTATGTAACTTGCATTGTAATTTAGGGAGTATAGAGACCGAACCGGACATGTTTATGATCTGGCTTCGGGACTCTGTAAACCGGCGGGCGTCAACCTGTGAATATAAAGGGACGACCCGGCCACGGTTTGAGGACAAGAGACAACAACTCGAGAGCCAGTCAAAGCGGATTCGCTCCCTGGTCATCGAAACCCTAGCAATACCAATCACAACTAGACGTAGGCTTTTACCTTCATCAAAGGGGCCGAACTAGTATAAACTCCCCGTGTCCCCTTGTCCGGTTTAACCCCTTTAAGCTAACCCGTTGCGATGGCTCCATGACTAAGTCCTTTCACGAGGACATCTGCCGTGACAAACCCACGACACAATACATGAGCGTGAGCCATGGATATAGCACTATGGGTGGAATAGAATATAATGAGGGGGTTATGTGGAGAAGACAAAAAGGAGAAAGTCTCGCATCGACGCGGGTAATCAATGGTCTAGGGAGATGCCCATCAATTGATGTTAATGCAAGGAGTAGGGATTGCCATGCAACGGATCCACTAGAGCTATAAATGCATTAAAGCTCAACAAAAGAAACTAAGTGGGTGTGAATCCAACTTGCTTGCTCACGAAGACCTAGGGCACTTGAGGAGGCCCATTGTTGGAATATACAAGCCAAATTCTATAATGATAATTTCCCACTAGTATATGAAAGTGACAAAACAAGAGACTCTCTATCATGAAGATCATGGTGCTACTTTGAAGGATAAGTGTGGAAAAAAGGATAGTAGCATTGTCCCTTTTTATTTGGCCACCTTTTTTATTTGGCCTTTTCTTTTTTATTAGCCTTTCTTTTTCTTTCTTTTTTGGCCTTTCTTTTTTTTTTCTTTTTTTTCTGGGGACAATGCTCTATTAATGATGATCATCACACTTTTATTTACTTACTATTCAAGAATTACAACTCGATACTTAGAACAAGATATGACTCTATATGAATGCCTCCGGCGGTGTACCGGGATTGCGATGAATCAAGTGTGACATGTATGAAAAATTATGAACGGTAGCTTTGCCACAAATACGATGCCAACTACATGATCATGTAAAGCAATATGACAATGATGATGCGTGTCATAATAAACCGAACGGTGGAAACTTGCATGGCAATATATCTCCAAATGGCTATGGAAATGCCATAATAGGTAGGTATGGTGGTTGTTTTGAGGAAGATATAAGGAGGTTTATGTGTGAAAGAGCGTATCATATCACGGGGTTTGGATGCACCGGCGAAGTTTGCACCAACTCTCAATGTGAGAAAGGGCAATGCATGGTACCGAAGAGGCTAGCAATGATGGAAGGTAAGAGTGCATATAATCCATGGACTCAACATTAGTCATAAAGAACTCACATATTTATTGCAAAAATCTACAAGTCATCAAAAACCAAGCACTACGCGCATGCTCCTAGGGGGATAGATTGGTAGGAAAAGACCATCGCTCGTCCCTAATCGCCACTCATAAGGAGGACAATCAAAGAACACCTCATGTTTCAAATTTGTTACATAGCGTTTACCATACGTGCATGCTACGGGACTTGCAAACTTCAACACAAGTATTTCTCAAATTCACAACTACTCAACTAGCACAACTTTGATATCACTACCTCCATGTCTCAAAACAATCATCAAGCATCAAACTTCTCTTAGTATTCAATGCACTCTATATGAAAGTTTTTATTATACCCCTCTTGGATGCCCATCATATTAGGACTAAATTCATAACCAAAGCAAACTACCATGCTATTTAGGACTCTCAAAATAATATAAGTGAAGCATGAGATTTCATCTATTTCTACAAAATAAATCCACCGCCGTGCTCTAAAAAGATATAAGTGAAGCACTAGAGCAACAACAAACTACTCCGAAAGATATAAGTGAAGCTCAATGAGTAGTCGAATAATTATGCAACTATGTGAAGACTCTCTAACATTTAAGAATTTCCTATATTTGTATTTTATTAAAACAGCAATAAAAACAAAAGAAAATAAAATGATGCTCCAAGCAAAACACATATCATGTGGTGAATAAAAATATAGCTCCAAGTAAAGTTACCAATGAACAAAGACGAAAGAGGGGATGCCTTCCGGGGCATCCCCAAGCTTAGGCTCTTGGTTTTCCTTGAATATTACCTTGGGGTGCCTTGGGCATCCCCAAGCTTAGACTCTTGCCACTCCTTGTTCCATAATCCATCAAAACTTAACCCAAAACTTGAAAACTTCACAACACAAAACTTAACAAAAAAAACTCGTAAGCTCCGTTAGTATAAGAAAATAAATCACCACTTAGGTACTGTTGTGAACTCATTATAAATTCATATTGGTGTAATATATAATGTATTCCAACTTCTCTATGGTTTATAAACTATTTTACTAGCCATAGATTCATCAAAATAAGCAAACAACACAGGAAAAACAGAATCTGTTAAAAACAGAACAGTCTGTAGTAATCTGTAATTAACGCAAACTTCTGGAACCCCAAAAATTCTAAAAGAATTAACTAAATATCACTCTCCAATAAAAAATAGCAGCAATTCTCGTGAGCGCTAAAGTTTCTGTTTTTTACAGCAGGATCAACAAGACTTTCCCCAAGTCTTCCGAACTGTTCTACTTGGCACAAACACTAACTAAAACATAAAAACTCAATCATAACAGAGGCTAGATAAATTATTTATCACTAAACAAGAACAAAAATGAAGGAACAAAAATAAAATTGGGTTGCCTCCCAACAAGCGCTATCGTTTAACGCCCCTAGCTAGGCATGATGATTTCAACGATGCTCACATAAAAGATAAGAATTGAAACATAAAGAGTGCATCATGAAGAATATGACTAGCACATTTAAGTCTAACCCTCTTCCTATGCATAGGGATTTTGTGAGCAAACAATTTATGGGAGCAATAATCAACTAGCATAGGGAGGCAAAACAAGCATAACTTCAAAACTTTAAGCACATAGAGAGAAAACTTGATATTATTGCAATTCCTACAAGCATATGTTCCTCCCTCATAATAATTTTCAGTAGCATCATGAATAAATTCAACAATATAACTATCACATAAAGCACTGTTTTCATGATTCACAAGCATAAATTTTTTATTACTCTCCACATAAGCAAACTTCTTCTCATGAATAGTAGTGGGAGCAAACTCAACAAAATAACTATCATGTGAGGCATAATCCAATTGAAAACTAAAATCACGATGACAAGTTTCATGGATATCATTATTCTTTATAGAATACAAGTCATCACAATAATCATCATATATGGCAACTTTGTTCTCATAATCAATTGGAACCTCTTCCGAAATAGTGGATTCATCACTAAATATAGTCATGACCTCTCCAAATCCACTTTCATAAATATAATCATCATAAATAGGAGGCATGCTTTCATCATAATAAATTTTCTCATCAAAACTTGGGGGACAAAAAATATCATCTTCATCAAACATAGCTTCCCCAAGCTTGCGGCTTTGCATATCATTAGCATCATGGATATTCAAGGAATTCATACTAACAACATTGAAATCATGCTCATCATTCAAATATTTAGTGCCAAACATTTTAATGCATTCTTCCTCTAGCACTTGAGCACAATTATCGGAATCCTTATTTTCATGATAGATATTAAAAAGATGAAGCATATGAGGTACCCTTAGTTCCATTTTTTTATAATTTTCTTTTATAGACTAAACTAGTGATAAAACAAGAAACAAAAAGATTCGATTGCAAGATCTAAAGATATACCTTCAAGCGCTAACCTCCCCGGCAACGGCGCTAGAAAAGAGCTTGATGTCTACTACACAACCTTCTTCTTGTAGACGTTGTTGGGCCTCCAAGTGCAGAGGTTTGTAGGACAGTAGAATATTTCCCTCAAGTGGATGACTAAGGTTTATCAATCCGTGGGAGGCGTAGGATGAAGATGGTCTCTCTCAAACAACCCCGCAACCAAATAACAAAGAGTCTCTTGTGTCCCCAACACACCCAATACAATGGTAAATTGTATAGGTGCACTAGTTCGGCGAAGAGATGATGATACAAGTGGTATATGGATAGTAGATATAGGTTTTTGTAATATGAAATTATAAAAACAGCAAGGTAACTAATGATAAAAGTGAGCATAAACGGTATTGCAATGCTAGGAAACAAGGCCTAGGGTTCATACTTTCACTAGTGCAAGTCCTCAACAATAATAACATAATTGGATCATATAACTATCCCTCAACATGCAACAAAGAGTCACTCCAAAGCCACTAATAGCGGAGAACAAATGAAGAGATTATGGTAGAGTACGAAACCACCTCAAAGTTATCCTTTCTGATCGATCTATCATAGAGTTCGTACTAGAATAACACCTTAAGACACAAATCAACCAAAACCCTAATGTCACCTAGATACTCCAATGTCACCTCAAGTATCTGTGGGTATGATTATACGATATGCATCACACAATCTCATATTCATCTATTCAAACCAACACAAAGTACTTCAAAGAGTGCCCCAAAGTTTCTACCGGAGAGTCAAGACGAAAACGTGTGCCAACCCCTATGCATAGGTTCATGGGCGGAACCCGCAAGTTGATCACCAAAACATACATCAAGTGAATCAATAGAATACCCCATTGTCACCATGGGTATCCCATGCAAGACATACATCAAGTGTTCTCAAATCCTTAAAGACTCAATCCGATAAGATAACTTCAAAGGGAAAACTCAATCCATTACAAGAGAGTAGAGGGGGAGAAACATCATAGGATCCAACTATAATAGCAAAGCTCGTGATACAGCAAGATCGTACCACCTCAAGAACACGAGAGAGAGAGAGATCAAACACATAGCTACTGGTACATACCCTCAGCCCCGAGGGAGAACTACTCCCTCCTCGTCATGGAGAGCGCCGGGATGATGAAGATGGCCACCGGAGAGGGGTTCCCCCTCCGGCAGGGTGCCGGAACGGGTCTAGATTGGCTTTCGGTGGCTACGGAGGCTTCTGGCGGCGGAACTCCCAATCTATTGTGATCCCCAAAGTTTTTAGGGTATATGGGTATATATGGGAGGAAGAAGTACGTCGGTGGACCTCCGGGCTGTCCACGAGGCAGGGGGGCGCGCCCCCCACCCTCGTGGGCAGCCCGGGACTCTCCTGGTCCAACTCCGATACTGCGTGGGCTTCTTCTGGTCAAAAAATAAGTTCCGTGTAGTTTCAGGTCAATTGGACTCCGTTTGATTTTCCTTTTCTGCGATACTCTAAAACAAGGAAAAAACAGAAACTGGCACTGGGCTCTGGGTTAATAGGTTAGTCCCAAAAATAATATAAAATTGCATAATAAAGCCCATAAACATCCAAAACAGATAATATAATAGCATGGAACAATCAAAAATTATAGATACGTTGGAGACGTATCACCGTATTCGACTGAACCGGCCTCGGGACCCCATCCTGCATCGTCGATGTAGAGCTTGCCGCGACGACTTTTAGTCATCCGGCCCACAGCGTATCCCTTGAGTTCGTCGAAGCTGCCCTTCAAGAACTCGAAACCCTCGTGCGATAGCCCCACGGTGGGCGCCAATTGTCGTGGTTTTGTCACAGCGGATGTCCTTGTGAAAGGACTTAGTCGTAGGGCCATCGCTACGGGTTAGCTTAAAGGGGCTAAAGCGGACAAGGGACGCGAGAGTTTTATACTGGTTCGGCCCCTTACAATCAAGGTAAAAGCCTACTCCAGTTGTGATGGAATTGCTAGGGTTTCGATGATCAGGGAGCGAATTCGCTTTGCCTGGCTCTCGAGTTGTTGTGTCTTATTCCTAAACCGCCGACATGTCGTCCCTTTATATACATAGGTCGACGCCTGTCGGTTTATAGAGTCCCGAGGCCGGATCATCAATGTGTCCAACTCGGTCTCTATTCCTCCTATCTTACAATACAAGTTACATGATAATGTCGGTTTATATCTACAGGCCTTAACCCGCCTTTGGGCCTTGGGCCTTCATAAAGCGCCACCATCCTTTGTCTTCCTGGGCTTCTAATCCTCATAGAGTTAACCCGGCCACTCCTGGCCGGTTTACGTTCAGTAGTAATATCCCCAACAACGGCATAATGGTGCGTCCGAACATCATAACCGTACTTTATTGGATATAGTGCAATCTATGATGTCTCTTACCAATTTACCACTATTTTTTTGAGGTTATGCATTAGAGACAGCTACATTCACATTAAATAGGGCACCATCTAATCTATTGAGACGACATCGTATGAACTATGGTTTGGCTAGAAACCTAAGCCGTCGTTTCTTAAAGATTGGGGTTGCGATGCTTATGTGAAAAAGTTTCAGCCTGATAAGCCCAAACCCAAATCGGAAAAGTGTGTCTTCATAGGATACCCAAAAGAAATTGTTGGGTACACCTTCTATCACAGATCCGAAAGGCAAGATCTTTGTTTCTAAGAGTGGATCATTTCTAGACAAGAAGTTTCTCTCGAGATAAGTGAGTGGGAGGAATGTAGAACTTGATGAGGTAATCGTACCTTCTCCCGAATTGGAAAGTAGTTCATCACAGAAATCAGTTCTTGTGATTTCTACGCCAATCAGTGAGGAAGCTAATGATGATCATGAAACTTCAAATCAAGTTACTACCGAACCTCGTAGGACAACCAGAGTATGGTCCGCACCAGAGTGGTGCGGTAATCCTTTCTGGAAGTCATGTTACTAGACCATGACGAACCTACAAACTATGAGGAAGCGACGATGAGCCCAGATTCCGCAAAATGGCTTAAGGCCATCAAATCTGAGATGGGATCCATGTATAAAGAACAAAGTATGGACTTTGATTGACTTTCCCAATGATTGGCGAGCCATTGAGAATAAATAGATCTTCAAGAGGAAGATAGACGCTGATAGTAGTGTTACTATCTACAAAGCTCAAATTGTCACAAAAAAGTTTTCAACAAGTTCAAGGTGTTGACTACAATGAGATTTTCTCACTCGTAGCGATGCTTAAGTCTATCTGAATCATGTTAGCAATTGCCACATTTTATGAAATATGGCAAACGGATGTCAAAACTGCATTCCTTAATGGATTTCTTAAAGAAGAGTTGTATATGATACAACAAGAAAGTTTTGTCAATCCTATAGGTGCTAACAAAGTGTGCAAGCTCCAGCAATCCATCTATGGACTGGTGCAAGCATCTCGGAGTTGGAATATATGCTTTGATGAGTTGATCAAATCATATAGTTTTATACAAGACTTTTGGAGAAGCTTGTATTTACAAGAAAGTGAGTGGGAGCTCTGTAGCATTTCTGATATTATATGTGGATGACATATTGTTGATCGGAAATGATACTGAATTTCTGGATAGCATAAAATGATACTTGAATAAGATTTTTTCAAAGAAAGACCTCGGTGAAGCTACTTACACATTGAGCATCAAGATCTATAGAGATAGATCAAGAAGCTTGATAAGATTTTTCAATGAGTACATACCTTGACAAGATTTTGAAGTAGTTCAAAATAGAACAGTCAAAAAAGGAGTTCTTGCCTGTGTTGCAAGGTGTGAAGTTGAGTACAGACTCAAAACCCGACCACAGCAGAAAATAGAAAGAGAATGAAAAGTCATTCCCTATGCCTCAGTCATAGGTTCTATAAAGTATGCTATGCTGTCTACCAGTCCTATTGTATAACTTAGCATGATTCTAGCAAGGCAGTACAATTAATAGTGATCTAGGAATAGATCACTGGGCAGCGGTCAAAATTATCCTTAGAGGACTAAGGAAATATTTCTCGGTTATCGAGGTGATAAAAGAGTTCGTCATAAGGAGTTGTCTATGCAAGATTTTTACATCGATCTAGATGACTCTAAGTCTTGATCTAGATACATATTGAAAGTGGGAGCAATTAGCTAGAGTAGCTCCGTGCACAGTATTGTAGACACAGAAATTTGCAAAATACATACGGGTCTGAATGTTGCAGACCCATAGACTAAACTTCTCTCACGAACAAAACATGATCACTCTTTGGGTGTTAATCACATAGCGATGTGAACTAGATTATTGACTCTAGTAAACCCTTTGGGTATAGTCACATGGAGATGTGAACTAATCACATAAAGATGTGAACTATTGGTGTTAAATCACATGACGATGTGAACTAGATTATTGACTCTAGTGCAAGTGGGAGACTGAAGGAAATATGCCCTAGAGGCAATAATAAAGTTATTATTTATTTCCTTATATCATGATAAATGTTTATTATTCATGCTAGAATTGTATTAACCGGAAACTTAGTACATGTGTGAATAATAGACAAACAGAGTGTCACTAGTTTGCCTCTACTTGACTAGCGCGTTGAATCAATGATGGTTATGTTTCCTAAACATAGACATGAGTTGTCATTTGATTAACGGGATCACATCATTAAAGAATGATGTGATTGACTTGACCCATTCGTTAGCTTAGCACGATGATCGTTTAGTTTGTTGATATTGCTTTCTCCATAACTTATACATGTTCCTATGACTATGAGATCATGCAACTCCCGAATACCGGAGGAACACTCTGTGTGCTACCAATGTCACAACGTAACTGGGTGATTATAAAGGTGCTCTACAGGTGTCTCCAATGGTGTTTGTTGAGTTGGCATGGGTCAAGATTAGGATTTGTCACTCCGATTGTCGGAGAGGTATCTCTGGGCCCTCTCGGTAATGTACATCACAATAAGCCTTGCAAGCAATGTAGCTAATGAGTTAGTTATAGGATGTAGCATTACGGAGCGAGTAAAGAGACTTGCCTGTAATGAGATTGAACTAGGTATTGAGATATCGACGATCGAATCTCGGGCAAGTAACATACCGATGACAAAAGGAACAACGTATGTTGTTATGCGGTTTGACCGATAAAGATCTTCGCAGAATATGTAGGAACCAATATGAGCATCCAGGTTCCGCTATTGGTTATTGACCGGAGATGAGTCTCGATCATGTCTACATAGTTCTCAAACCCGTAGGGTCCGCACACTTAACGTTCGATGACGATCGGTATTATGAGTTTATGTGTTTTGATGTACCGAAGGTAGTTCAGAGTCCCGGATATGATCACGGACATGACGAGGAGTCTCAAAATGGTCGAGACATAAAGATCGATATATTGGACGACTATATTCGGACACCGGAAGTGTTCCGGGTGATTTCGAAGAAAACCGGAGTGCCAGAGGGGTTACCGGAACCCCCCGGGGAAGTAATGGGCCTTAGTGGGCCTTAGGGGAGAGATAGGGCAGCAGCCCAGGAGTTGGCGTGCCCCCCCCCAAGGGGAGTCCGAATAGGACTAGGGGAGGGGGCCGTGGCCCCTCTTTCCCTCTCCCTCTCCCTCTCTTTCCTTCCCCCTTCCTCCTTCCTAGTAGGACTAGGAAAGGATGAATCCTACTCCTACTAGGAGGAGGATTCCTCCTCTCCTTGGGCGCCACTAGGGCCGGCCGGCCTCCCCCCTTGCTCCTTTATATACGGGGGCAGGGGCACCCCTAGGACACACAAGTTGATTGTTCCAAGCCGTGTGCGGTGCCCCCCTCCACCATAATCCACCCTGGTCATATCGTAGCGGTGCTTAGGCGAAGCCCTGTTCCGGTAGCAACATCATCACCGACATCACGCCGTCGTGCTGACGAAGCTCTCCCTTGAAGCTCTACTGGATTGTGAGTTCGCGGGACGTCGCCGAGCCGAACGTGTGCAGATCGCGGAGGTGTCGTACCTTCGGTGCTGGGATCAGTCGATCGTGAAGACGTACGACTACATCAACCGCGTTGTCATAACGCTTCCGCTTACGGTCTACGAGGGTACATAGACGATACTCTTCCCTCTCGTTGCTATGCATCACCATGATCTTGCGTGTGCGTAGGATTTTTTTTTGAAATTACTGTGTTCTCCAACATATTTAACTTTCCCACACAAGACTTCAACATCTCTAACAATCCCAATCGGTGAAATAGTATCTCTATTGGCAAGCTTAATTGTAACATCAATACCTTCTATCTCAGCAGGTGCAATATCATGCATAATTTCTTCATATAAAGAATGAGGTACTGCAGTCGCACTAGCACCAATATCACATAAGCCATGATAGCAATGATCTCCTATTTTAACATAAATAACAGTCATGCCTACAACGGGTGTATGTTTATTTTTAGTATTAGGTCTAGCAATTCTAGCAGCTTCATCACAAAAGTAAATAACATACCCATCAATATTATCGGACAAGAGATCCTTAACCATAGCAATACTAGATTTAACTTTAATTTGCTTAGAGGGTGTAGGTGTTCTAGTATTAATATTACGAACCACGATTGAAGCTTTAGCATGATCCTTTATTCTAACAGGGAAAGGTGGTTTCTCAATATAAGCGGTAGGAACAATAGGATCAACATTATAAGTGATAGTCTTTTCTTCAACTTTAATAGGTTCAACTACTTTTACTTCAATGGGAGGATGATATTTAAGCCACTTCTCCTTAGGGAGATCAACATGAGTAGCAAAGGATTCACAAAAAGAAGCTACTATCTCAGAGTCAAGTCCATATTTAGTGCTAAATTCACGAAAAGCATCGGTATCCATAAAAGATTTAACACAATCAAACTTAGGTGTTATACCTGACTCCTTACCTTCATCGAGTTCCCAATCTTCGGTGTTGCGTTTAATTCTTTCCAATAAATCCCATTTGAATTCAATAGTCTTCATCATAAAAGATCCAGTACAAGATGCATCAAGCATGGAGCGATTATTGAGAGAAAGTCGAGCATAATTTTTTTGAATAATAATCTCTCTTGAGAGCTCATGATTGGGGCATGAATATAACATTGACTTAAGCCTCCCCCAAGCTTGAGCGATGTTTTCTCCTTCGCGAGGCCAAAAATTATATATATATATATATATAATTACGATCACGATGAACCGGATGCATAGGATAAAACTTCTGATGAAATTCCAATTTCAATCGGTTGTAGTTCCATGATCCAATATCATAACATAGCCTAAACCATGTCAATGCCTTTCCCTTCAAAGATAAAGGGAATACCTTCTTCTTGATAACATCCTTGGGCCTACCTGCAAGCTTAAATAATCCACAAATTTCATCCACATAGATTAAGTGCAAATCGGGATGCAATGTTCCATCTCCTGTAAAAGGATGAGCTAGCAGTTTCTCTATCATACCCGAAGGAATTTCAAAGTAAACATTTTCAGTAGGTTCAGTAGGTTGAGACCAACTCTTTGCTCTACTAGTCGGGGTGAAGATACCCCGAACAAGCCCCTCAAAGGATTACTTTCCATAGTAACAAGTGACAGTAAATTTCAGCACAGTATATAATTTTTTCTTTACCAAAGGCGCTTCACTCCCCAGCAACGGCGCCAGAAAAGAGTCTTGATGACCCACAAATATAGGGGATCTATCTTGGTCCTTTTGATAAGTAAGAGTGTCGAATCCAACAAGGAGCAGAAGGAAATGACAAGCGGTTTTCAGTAAGGTATTCTCTGCAAGCACTGAAATTATCGGTAACAAATAGTTTTGTGATAAGGTAATTTGTAACGGGTAACAAGTAACAAAAGTAAATAAGGTGCAGCAAGATGGCCAAATCCTTTTTGTAGCAAAGAACAAGCCTGGACAAACTCTTATATAAAGGAAAGTGCTCCCGAGGACACATGGGAATTATCGTCAAGCTAGTTTTCATCACGCTCATATGATTCGCGTTTGTTACTTTGATAATTTGATATGTGGGTGGACCGGTGCTTGGGTACTGCCCTTCCTTGGACAAGCATCCCACTTATGATTAACACCTCTTGCAAGCATACGCAACTACAAAAGAAGTATTAAGGTAAACCTAACCATAGCATGAAACATATGGATCCAAATCAGCCTCTTACGAAGCAACGCATAAACTAGGGTTTAAGCTTTTGTCATGCTGGCAACCCATCATCTACTTATTACTTCCCAATGCCTCCCCCTAGGCCCAAACAATGGTGAAGCGTCATGTACTCGATGTTCACATGACACCACTAGAGGAGAGACAACATACATCTCATCAAAATATCGAACGAATACCACATTCACATGACTACTTATAGCAAGACTTCTCCCATGTCCCCAGGAACAAACGTAACTACTCACAAATCATATTCATGTTCATAATCAGAGGGGTATTAATATGCATAAAGGATCTGAACATATGATCTTCCAACAAATAAACCAACTAGCATCAACTACAAGGAGTAATCAACACTACTAGCAACCCACAGGCACCGATCTGAGGTTTTGGGACAAAATTGGATACAAGAGATGAACTAGGGTTTGAGATGAGATGGTGCTGGTGAAGATGTTGATGGAGATTGACCCCCTCCCGATGAGAGGATCGATGGTGATGATGATGGTGACGATTTCTCCCTCCCGGAGGGATGCTTCCCCGGCAGAACAGCTCCACCGGAGCCCTAGATTGGTTCCGCCAAGGTTCCGCCTCGTGACGGCGGTGTTTCCTCCCGAAAGCTTGCTTATGGTTTTTTCCAGTGTGAAAGACTTCATGTAGCCAAATATGGGCACTGGAGGCCTGCCAGGGGGCCCACGAGACAGGGGGCGCGCCCCCCACCCTCGTGGATGGTGGGTGGCCCCCTCTGGTGCTTTCTTTGCCCAATATTTTTTATATATTCTAAAACTGATTTCCGTGGAGTTTCAGGACTTTTGGAGTTGTGCAGAATAGGTCTCTAATATTTGCTCCTTTTCCAGCCCAGAATTCTAGCTGCCGGCATTCTCCCTATTCTGTAAACCTTGTATAATAAGAGAGAATAGGCATAAGTATTGTGACATAATTTGAAATAACAACCCATAATGCAATAAATATCGATATAAAAGCATGATGCAAAATGGACGTATCAAGCCTCTAGGCACCTGTGGGAGTAGTTGCTATCGATCTCGAGTTTGATTCACTTTTATTTTGAGTCACTAAAAAATTTCAGAAATTTTTCAGAGAAAGAAAATGATGAAGAGAGATTGTTGAGGGGCTCTTCGATCCGAAGCTCGAAGGATAAGTAGAATCAGGAGAATAAAAAGCCCAAATACAATCTTCCTCGCACTGCGGAGATTCGGCCATGCGAATGGCCTTGTGATGCGTTCTTGAGAGCCACCGGAATTTATGATGACTTTTATTACTTGACCGAGAATGCAGGCCTCACCGACTTCCTCCACGACCAACGCGAACAACAGATACCTCATCTTACCCGAGGCCATTTATGCATACTGGAGGCTGACACAATTCCCAGAGCCTGAGCCTGAGCCACCACTTGACCCTTACCGACAGTCTGTTTATCAGTGGGATCCGGAGGAGATCGCCAACCAGTGGCACCCTGAGGACCCTCCTCAGTACACCGGAGAGAGTAGCTTTGATCAGTGGCCATCGACCAACTTAGGCCAAAAGCCTAAGCTTGGGGGTGTACGTATTTCTCACCGACATTACATTCATGTTAACACACTCATTCTAGTTTTTGGAGCTCATACTTTTTCATTGTACTATCCATGCTAGTTTATTTTCTTTTCTAAGCCTTCCTCTTGTGTGTTTGAAAAACCTTAAGAAAAAACAAAAAACTAGTTGTTAGCTTTTAGCTAGTTTACTTTCCATGCCTGCATCAACTAGGGTTGCCTATATCTTCCATGCTAGGTGGGTTATTATCACGATGAGTGGACTCCGCTCATCATTCACGAGAAAATGGCCGGTAACCGGGATGCCCAGTTCCATGCTCAAATCAAATCAAAATAATTGCAAACAAAACTCCCCCAGGATTGTTGTTAGTTGGACGGCACCCGTTTTTGGACAAGCCATGGATTGATGTTTGTTGGTGGTGGGGGAGTATAAACTTTACCATTCTGTTTGGGAACCGCCTATAATGTGTGTAGCATGGAAGATATTGAGATCTCTTGGTTGTTATGTTGACAATGAAAGTATGCCACTCAAAATATTATTTATCTCTATTTCAAAACTCGAGCTCTGGCATCTCTGCAAATCCCTGCTTCCCTCTGCGAAGGGCCTATCTATTTACTTTTATGTTGAGTCATCATCCCTTATTAAAAAGCACCAGTTGGAGAGCACCGCTGTCATTCGCATGCATTGCTATTAATTTACATTGAGTATGACTCCGACTAGATCTCTTTTACCATGAATTACAATGTCTAGTCAGTCCTTGATCTTCAGGGGTGCTCTGCATTTATGTTTTGCGGTCTTAGAAAGGGCTAGCGAGATACCATCTTGTTATATCATGTTATGATTGTTTTAAGAAGGTGGTGAGACCTAAATGTTATTGTGAATGTGGTTAGTTCATAATATCTGCTGAAAACTTGAATGTTGGTTTTACATATTTGCAACAACAAGATCAAATAGAGTTTGTAAAAAAAATTCTTTATCACTTTCAGTTTGTCAATTGAATTGCTTGAGGACAAGCAAAGGTTTAAGCTTGGGGGAGTTGATACGTCTCCAACGTATCTACTTTTCCAAACACTTTTGCCTTTGTTTTGAACTCTAATTTGCATGATTTGAATGGAACTAACCCGGACTGACGCTGTTTTCAGCAGAACTGCCATGGTGTTATTTGTGTGCATAAATAAAAGTTCTCGGAATGACCTGAAAATAAACGGAGACACGTTTTGGAATTAATGAAAAATACTGGCGAAAGAATCAGCATCAGGGGGGCCACACCCTATCAACGAGGGTGCAGGGCGCCCCCCTTAGGGGGCGCCCCCTGCCTCGTGGGCCCCCTGGGACTCCACCGGCCTCAACCCCAACTCCATATATTCACTTTCAGGGAGAAAAAAATCAGAGAGAAGGATTCATCATGTTTTATGATACATAGCCGCCGCCAAGCCCTAATCTTCCTTGGGAGGGCTGATCTGGAGTCCGTTCGGGGCTCCGGAGAGGGGAATCCTCATCGCCATCATAATCATCAACCATCCTCCATCACCAATTTCATGATGATCACCGTCGTGCGTGAGTAATCTCATCGTAGGCTTGCTGGACGGTGATGGGTTGGATGAGATTTACCATGTAATCGAGTTAGTTTTGTTAGGGTTTGATCCCTAATATCCATTATGTTCTAAGATTGATGTTGCTATGACTTTGCTATGCTTAATTCTTGTCACTAGGGCCCGAGTGCCATGATTTCAGGTCTGAACCTATTATGTTTTCATGAATATATGTGAGTTATTGATCCTATCTTGCAAGTCAATAGTCACCTACTATGTGTTATGATCTGGCAACCCCGAAGTGACAAAAATCGGGACCACTCCCGGTGATGACCGTAGTTTGAGGAGTTCATGTATTCACTAAGTGTTAATGCTTTGGTCCGGTACTCTATTAAAAGGAGGCCTCAATATCCCTTAGTTTCCAATAGGACCTCGCTGCCATAGGAGGGTAGGACAAAAGATGTCATGCAAGTTCTTTTCCATAAGCATGTATGACTATATTCGGAATACATGCCTACATTACATTGATGAACTGGAGCTAGTTCTATGTCACCCTATGTTATAACGGTTGCATGAGGAAGCGCATCCGACATAATTATCCATCATTGATCCATTGCCTACGAGCTTTTCACATATTGATATTTGCTTAGTTACTTTTCCGTTGCCACTGTTACGATTGCTACAAAAACTACTATTGTTACTTTTGCCACCGTTACCGTTACTTCCATACTACTTTGCTACTAAATACTTTGCTGCAGATATTAAGTCTTTCAGGTGTGGTTGAATTGACGATTCAACTGCTAATACTTGAGAATATTCTTTGGCTCCCCTTGTGTCAAACTAATAAATTTGGGTTGAATACTCTACCCTCAAAAACTGTTGCGATCCCCTATACTTGTGGGTTATCATGTATTCGGTCAATAGTTGGGTTGTCCGGCTCCTGTGCTTGCCTACGTTTCACTTTGTTCGGCTAGGTGTGCAAAGGTAGAACCACTGCGATTGTGCTTCCAGATCAAATGGTTAAGCACCTCAGTGGAAAAAGCCGAAAACTAATTGTCACAAGGGGCGTAAACTGGTCAGCGATCCGATGATGGTGTCAAACTATAGATCGATACCGATTACCCCGTGTTAAATGATGGGCCTTTTATAACATTGGCCGAAGTGTTAATGGCTAGACTTCGGTCGGTGTCGAACACTAACCGGGGGCTCGTAGCTAGCTTCTCCAGTTTAAAGCTCCTATGACTAAGTGAAAGTTATAAAGCCCGCATATCTGATTGCCTTGTTTCCGCTAACACAACCACCTTCGGGCACCAAGACGTCAGCTAAGGGTTGTCTTGTTACTGCGGAAACACCCTGCGTAGTATTTACAAAGGGGTAGAAGCCGATGATGGGTCACTTTCAACTGATAAACAATTGCAACAGAGTCAAAATAAACATATATCATCAGTGTTTGTATTCATTATACAAGCACTACCTTCCGTAATTATTGTTATAAAGCCATAAATATGCATCAATTTGACTTTAAGATTTTGGCCAAGCTGGGTTGCCTGACTCCTGTGCTTACCCCTACGTTCCCGATTGTTCGGCTAGGCGGTAAAGGGAGCACCTCTGTGATTGTTACTACCGGGTCATCCGAGTTAGTACCTTAGACTGGGTGAAGCCGAAAGCTAGCGGTCTTAAAGGATATAATTGGTCGGCAATGACGGAAGTGAAAATTTAGGTTCACTAAAGACCACATAGTTCGGGAACTTTCCCCAAACTAAATCCTCAATATTTTATCCCGCATTGATCAGAGGTGAGTTTTCATGATCATGGTCGACATGACAACCCAAAGAAAGGAACCGATAGCGAGACTATTTTCTTTGGAAGATGTTTTTTACATTACATAGTAATATAACATTCTCTCTGCATACCTTTGTTTATAAAACCGTATGGCCGGATTACCTTGTTTGTCATAAATCTTTGACCTCATAAAGGCTTTATAAAGTGCGACAAACACTCCCTGGCTACTGCCGGGGAGGTTGAAGCCGATGGTCGGTCAACAAAGTTTTGTACAATGTGGATCCGAGCATTAATAATGTAGAGTACTTGGATACGTAGAATCATTACACATAATTTCTGATTTTACTCTGGATATCGATCCTTAATTCGGCCACCCATGCCCACATTAAGACTCGGGGGCTACTGGGCTTCGGGCTTATCATTTACTAGTATTAAAGGGGCACATTGATCCCCTGATCTGGTGTTGCCACCCGACCAGTGTCTCGGGGCCTACTGCATTGCCTATTCAATACAAAAATTCAAAGTGCTCAGTGTTCGGCTTGACCGAACTATGGGCAAACACGTGTTCAGACAATAATAGGTACCATCTGGGACTGATCCGGCATCAAGCTAATATATTACAACGACTTCTCAAAACCCTCTCTCAAGGGCCCATTTGCCGTTCACTATTTGCTCTAATATATTACATCGCGTTTCTATTCTTAAGTATGCTGCCAACTGGGAACTGATCCTCAGGCCGATTTCACGAATCGACCTAAGTCTCAGGGGCTACTGGGATTAGCGGTTTGATTTTATCCTTCAGGTGCATCCCGGATATTAGGCCAACACGCACCTTGAGGGCTAATGGCTATACATCACGGCAGAGAATACATTGCACAAATCGAAATTAAATTCATATAAATCAGCCCATGACTGAGGTGGTGCACCACCTCGGATACAGTCCGGCGTTGGAGCTTGGTTAAAGTCCGACATTGGTGCTCGACTACAAAAGATACCTCGGAAGCAGTCCGGCATAAAGCTCAGTTGCAAGTGGTTGGCTCCATAGAGGGCATCTCCAACATTAAGCTTGGTTCTATCCTTTTAACTTTTTCAAGACCGAGGTAATCTATGACACTTTGGATACAGTCCGGCGTTGGAGCTCGGATAGATTCCGACGTTGGAGCTCGGAGGCGGTCCGACGTTGGTGTTCGGCTGCAAAAGATATCTCGGATGCAGTCTGGTGTTGGAGCTCGAACGCAAGAGGACACCACCGCACGGGAACAACTTCAAACCCGAGATGTGGCGTAAAAAATAACAACGCATTGCTAAAGGCCGAAAACTTAAAGGGGCTCCTCGGATACCCGACGTGTAGAATATTCGGATTCACTTCGGCGATCCTCAAGATCGAAGATGAGAAGATTTGTTGAACCAGTTTTCAAGACCGACGACTGAAGATGAAGAACAGTTCGGAAGAATCGAGGAGCGTCCCTAACTTGAAGACCAGTTCAGGGGGCTACTGACGGTATCCTGGACTAGGGGGTACTCACCACGTCATCTCCCGACCAGCTGGATCGGGCCGAGGCTCATGGCGGTTCACTTATGGGCCACTCCGGGCAGCCCATGCCGCATACAAGGAGGATTCCACAAGACTTGGCACCCAAGACAAGGACTCCTCTAAACCCTAGGCATGTGGTGTGCTATATGAATCGAGGCCAGACTAGTCAATAGAACATCTCATATTCATTATTACAATCTCATGGTAGATACATGTACTATGTACTATCCCCATATGAATACAATCAAAAGCAGGACATAGGGTTTTACCTCCACCAAGAGGGCCCGAACCTGGGTAAAATCATGTGTCCATGTTACCATCGCTCCAAGACACCTAGCTTAGGACCCATACTACGAGATATGCCGGATATAGATCCGACACCAGCTGCTGCTCTGGCCCACTGGTGGTCTTCTGGTCCATCAAAAATCCACCAAAAGTTTCATGGTGTTTGGACTTCGTTTGATATTGATTTCCTGCGATGTAAAAAACAAGCAAAAACAACAACTGACACTGGGCACTGGGTCAATAGTTTAGTCCCAAAAAATGATATAAAGTTGCTATAAAATGATTGTAAAACATCCAAGAATAATAATATATTAGCATGAATACTTCATAAATTATAGATACGTTGGAGACGTATCAGACACGTCAGAGAAGACCCAATGACCGCAACCATTGCCTCGATCCTGACATCACCCACTCAAGTCATCGTCGCCATAAAGTCATTTATGCCAACACCGTTGTCCTTCACCAACCCCACCAACGGATGCCCGACTCCAAAGACGCCCCAAGGGAGAAACGACGCCATAGTTCCTCCAATGTCCGATCACACGGATATAGGGTTTCCCCTAAAGCTGCAAAGGTTGTGGCTAGAAGTATCGCCTCTATGATGCCAACAAGAAGGAAACGACACTCAAAAGCATCGTCATTGTCGTCTCTAGTAATGACCGGAGACAAGACTTTCGCCTGGATCCACCTCCCAAGCCACAAACACCACACACTCACAAGCCCACCAATGAACCACCACAGCCAAATCCGGGTGGATCTAGCTCTCCGACACCTACTCCTCACTAGGTCATTGCTCAGCTAACCTCCACGAACCTGCCCCTGTCGCCACTTGTTAGTCGCACGCCGACGCGAAAACCTCTCACCCCAAACGACATCTAGGGTCAAGGATGTCTAGGAGTTATGCGGTAGTGAGAGGAGTCTACATGTGTGAAGAATTTGGAGGAGGATCAACGGGTGAGATTAATTTGTCCTATGAAGTCCACGGCCTGAGTTGAAGAGGACATCGAAATTTGATCAATGTAGTTCATCATTTTGAGATCCTTATTGTAGGGATAAATTAACTTCTCCTCTTTGTCATGGTATCATTTCGCGGTCCTAGGCGCTTTCCCTCTAACGGATCTACATGGGGTATCGTTGGGGGTGGCGGCAAAATTCAATCGTCCTGTCTTGTTGCCAAACGATTTGGATCAAAATAAACACGCAAGACAAAAAAAGCATGATAATTTTTTATTTTATGAGTTGTGAACTAAAGTGAGCACGTGGGGCAATTTCTTGGATCATTACTGAATTTCACCAGACATTTCATTTTTCTTGGTTATAAACACAACGAATGGATGAATTGGTGGTGAAAAAAGACCGGCTAAAATCCCCCCAAAGCCCTAGTCCCCAAGACCAACCGCCGTGCCGTTCCTTGTCGTCACCGCCGACGACCCCACCCCAAAACTCCCCCGCCGTCCCGTCCCGCCGCGCCGCCACCGCCGCCGCCGCCACCTTCGTCCCGCACTCCCTCCTCGGGGCATCGCGCGGCGCGCTCCTGCGGTCCCCACCCCGTCCGCGGTCTCTGGCCGCCGAGCCTCGAGGTACGAGCTAGGTCGTCTCCGTCCGGCGATCCTCCTGCTCTCTCGGATGCGCGCAGTCTAGGTCCCCATGCTCCTGTGGCGTCGCAAATGCGTCGCCGAGTGCCGCAGGCACGCCCGGGCCCCTCCCGCGGGGCAGCCATCCCCATCCCATCGCCGCCGCCGCCGCCTCTCCGTGCTCGCCTCCTGGGCGCACCACCCGGACGACGAAGCCACCTCGAGCGGCGAGGAGAGGCCCAGCTGCTCCCCCCTCGGCGAGGTTTTCCGGAGAAGGGGCTGCGCACCCGGTGAGATTACCAGGAGAAGGAGCTTTGCTCCGAGCCTGAGCTCCGCCGGCGTCGTCAGGACTCTTCAGCGCCTGGAGAGGAAGCCTGCCATCGCGTTCACCTACTTCAAGGACACCGAGAGCATCGGCTTTCGGCATGACCTCGCTACCTACACGGAGATCATCCGCGTCCTGTCACACAAGGGCCAGGGGAGGATGCTGTTCTCCTTGTTCCGTGAGATCCTCTCGCCGGCCGATGGCGGTGGCGGTGGCCCTGAGATCGTGCCGCTCATGGATCAGCTCAGAAGGACGTGCACTACTTCGTATGCTCTCTTGTTTGCGACTAATTCCTTGATCACGGCATGCACCGCTTATTGCAGTGCACCGGACACAATAGGGCTGTTTGGTGACCTCTTTAGGCTTGGAATTGTCCCGTCAGTTTTGACTTGCAACATACTTCTCAAATTTGCAGCTGAGAGCGGTGACTCGGAGATTGTTGTATCGGCTTATGATCAAATTAAGCTCTTTGGATTGACTTTGGATGCTAACTCGTTAGGCCTTATCACCAGGTCTCTCTTTCGAGAAAAGAAGGCAGACAAAGCATTCCAAGTGTGGGCTGAGATGATTGAAATGGGGGTGAAACCAGATATAAATGCATACTCATCATTTATAGCCGGTCTGTGTGATTGCGGAAAGATTGATTTGGCTTATGCTATTCTGCAAGAGATCAGCAGGGAGGGGGTTCAAGTTGAGCCCATGGCTTATAACATGGTAATGGATGGGCTCTGCAAGGAAATGAGACTGCAGGAGGTTGAAATGCTCTTGGAGAACAAGACGAGACAAGGCTTCACCCCAGATATATATGGTTATAGCTATCTCATTCGGAGTTACGGCAAAGCGGGCAACTTACTCAAGGTGTTGGATCATTATCAAGCCATGGTATCCCATGGTTTCGAAACAAATTGCCACATTGCAAGTTATCTTCTACAATGCTTTACGAAGTTAGGCATGACATCTGAGGTTACAGAGCATTTCCAGAAACTGCGAGATTCGGGACTCAACGTAGATGGGGTTCTGTATAACATTGCCATTTATGCTTACTGCAAGCTTGGTAACATGGATGAGGCGGTTAAGCTACTGAGAGAAATGAAGGCTGAGGGTCTGACACCTGACAGAATTCACTATACATGCGTGATCAAGGGTTATTGTTTGAAGGGAGATGTACCAAATGCACGTCAAGCATTTGAAGTGATGCTGAAGGCAAATGTAAAGCCAGATGTAGTTACATATAACATATTGGCCAGTGGATTCTGCAAGAATGGTCTTGTTAAGGAGGTGTTTCACCTTCTAGACCATATGGCGGATCAAGGGTTAGAGCCTAATTCACTCACTTATGGTATAATAATTGATGGGTTTTGCAGAAGTGACAACCTTAGTGAAGCTGAGGTGTTATTTAATATAGTAGAAGAGAAAGGAATCGATCACATTGAAGTATTGTACAGTTCAATGGTTTGTGGCTATTTGCATTCAGGCTGGACTGATCATGCTTACATGCTTTTTCTTAGGGTTGCTAAGCAAGGAAAATTTGTGGATCATTTCTCATGTTCAAAGTTGATGAGTGACCTTTGTAGGGATGGAAATGCCCAGGGAGCGTCAACAGTTTGCAGCATGATGTTAGAAAATAATGTTATTCCTGATGTAATTTCATATAGCAAACTCATATCAGCCTATTGTCAGACAGGAGATATGCACAATGCTTGCTTATGGTTTCATGATATGGTTCAGCGAGGACTTTCTGTTGATGTTATTGTATACACTGTACTAATGAATGGTTACTGCAAGGTTGGCCAGATGGAAGAAGCTTGCAAATTGTTTGATCAGATGATAAACTTAGGTATTAAGCCTGATGTAATTGCATATACCGTGCTACTGGATGGTCACCTAAAAGAGTACCTGCAGCGGTGCTGGCAGGGCGTTAGTAAGGAGAGAAGGATCTATCTCCTTAGAGTAAAGCAGAACATGTTGCTCAGCTCTATGAAAAAAATGGAAATTGAACCTGATGTACCCTTTTACACCGTATTGATAGATGGACAGTGCAAAGCTGATTTTTTGGAGGAAGCCCGGGGACAATTTGATGAATTGTTGCAGAAAGGGCTTACTCCTGATCAATATGTGTACACAGCTCTTATAAGTGGATATTGCAGCCAGGGAGAAATAGAGAAGGCACAAGATCTTTTTGAAGAAATGGTAGACAGGGGAATAAAACCAGATGTACTGACCTTTTCTGTATTAAATCAGAAAACCTTGAGGGAAAGGCAGTATCAATGACATGTATGATTTCGCTGCAGTTATATCCATTGAAATCACGTCAGCAAGGTAATATTTTATAAGTTACAAATTTACTCGAAGCCTGGATCTAAGATTTTTTATATTGCTTCCACTTGAATATGTGATGAGAATATGATTATGATATCCATTCATGTGCTTAGTGCTTAATGTTTTGATGTGTAATGCTCTTAACATGCATTATGTTTATGCAAGCTCATGAGAATTTAGGTGCCTTACAGTATACATGTCGAAGTGAAATGCCTAATTTTCAGAAGCATACTTGTTTAAATAGCGTCCCAAGATATGCCATACGGAAGATGCTGGTGAAGTATGGAATCTAGTATTTGTTAGAAAGTGAATGACAAACTTCACCACATGGGAGAGCATAATGCATGACTTCATAAGTGTATGAAGCGGCTTGTGTATATAAACACATAAATGTATCAGGGAAATTTGGCATCCGTGTGCACCTCTAACGTTTTCCCCTTGGTAATATTGAAATGGAAACCGAATTGTTCAATAGATAGCCATTGTTATCTACAGTAAGCTAATTGCAGTGATCAAAGTATTACTGCTTATAAATCCAGATGTTTAAGGCCTTCCTTACCATGTGCTCTGTTGCGTCAAACTGGAGTTTGTTGTATTGAACTTCATGCTTGTATGTAAATCCTTGCCTCTAAGCTAATTTGACTTGTACTTTAAATCCTCGCCGTAGTCCCAGTTCATTCACTGTTAACCTAGTGTTTCTAGTTGGGGATGTTTACAAAGGTCACCAAATCGAATTATTTCTGCTGAAAAGATGGAAAGTTCTTCCCTGTTTGGTTCCATTTGCATGTCAAGGACTGAGTGTTTCGGTTGCTGGTAAAGCAAGCCGTAGAGCTTGTGGACGCTCCGGAAGTTATGGATGCGGCTGACCAGAAGCATTCCTTGTGGAGGCTCCAGAAGTTGGAGGCTCCGGAAGTCCTGGTGCAAGGTAGAACTACAGTTTGGCTGCAAAACTACGTAAGGGAGATTTAAATGGCTTTGAATGCTGATTGTACCCCTGAAGTTCGAAAAAAACTAATATAGGTCATAAACATAAATTATTTTCACAACAAATTGTAATATCTGGTACAAGTAAAAGTTACCTGCAATGCAAGGTCAAGAATTGCTACAGATAATATTGATATATTTGAATCCACAGTGACTTCATGTTCACACTTCATCCAAAGTTGCAGCATGATTCGACTATTTAGTTCGCATGGTTCTGCACCTGCAGATTCTAGGGGATTTTTAAACTGTTTGTGTGATTCATTTTCACACTTACTACCCACTGGACAAAATTATTTGCTATATTCAAGATTACTGCTTTTGAAGTTTGTGTATAATATAAATATTAATGGATGTGCTATGATCTTGTGCAGAAGAGGCAGGTCAGTCATAATGTGGCCAAGTTCAAATTCGCTCTCTCCACACCTACTTCTGTGTTGGGCCTTGCAATTGGCCCCTATGTAAGCCGCAGGTCTGAACACTTATACTGCTTATATCCTGGTCTACAGTATGATATTGAGTTGAATGTTCATTCTTTTTGGTTCGTGGAGTGAGTTAAATATTCTGATTCTGTTTTATGTATCTTGTTAACTGACTGCAGAGGGAAGGATGCTACTGGTGAGGAAGTAATCAAGCCTTATACTCCGACTACACTGGATTCTGTTTTTGGATACTTTGAGCTTGTTATAAAGGTAACTTATCGTGAACATGTTCCAACCTCATTGCATGTCTCTTATCGTTGATTCTGATGGTAAAAAGACTGTGTGACCACTTGACTAGAATAATTAGCTTCATTGTACACCATATTATTAATTCACTTCTGAAGGTATGCTGCAGCCAAATAGTTCTTTCAGAACATGACCAACCATCCACACTTATGAGCTGTTATATCGTGTTAACTGCTGTGTTATGATTGGACCAACCAAATTCGGTTGCCATGAAAAGCAATGCACAGATTTTAAATACTGCTCCATCTACTACCGTATAAATGCTTCATAGAATTGTCCATTGGATGGCACAGTATGTACAATTTTTAGCTAGCAGCTGTCAAGGTTGCCTTATCCAACATCAGTATGTTAGCCTGTTATATAGTAAAATTTGCATGTGACTGAAATTTTCAAGTGAGCTCCTCCTGTTCTTATCATCATTAGGCTAATTAATTAAAAGCTAGAACGGTAATAATATGATTATTGCTTTGTTGCATGTCCATTGCCAAATGCTAACTATGGTTCTGTGCATGTATTTTTCTAACTAGTGGAACCTATAGCACTATTAATATCAGTAGTCTGCTTATGGATTGACCAGACATTTATGAGTAATTATTGATTAGCAAATTTCCTTTGAATATTCAGACTGCCATAAAATCTCCTTCATTACTTGGTAATGACTATTATCCTTCTTCCTAGCACTTGGCAATATATGTGTCTTCTAATAGACATTTCAATCCTTGTCACAAAAGATATCTTTTTGCCCCTTAGATTACATAACATCTTAAGCTTTTCCATTGATTTATTGGTCTTACTTTGCTTGTTGGCGTTACTGCTGGAGATGATGAAGCCGGAAATGAGGACATACATGATCATTTTGTGCGGTGTCTTGTGAAGTCGACCTGTAGTCCAGTGTCTTGTGGAATTGTTTCTGTTACTATGCTTGGACCTGTCAGTGTATCAGTACCTTGTGGATTAATAATTTTGATTTATGTCTCAGCGACTTGGTGCTCCACTGCATCTTATCCGTATGCACTTGAGATCTTCGGCTTACATTTTTTTGTGCGTCTTTTCAATATACTTTGCATAATTCAGCTTTGGATTTCTGCTACCAATATTCTAGTGTTTGCCTTGGAATAGGTTATGACTTTTCAATGTTGTTGCTGCTGCTGCTGCAAGACTATCTTTTATGTAGAAATTATTTGCTGGGAGTTTGCACATTTATTCAGTATTGTACAAATGATATCCTTGTGAGGTCCATGTTATGTGTCTCTGACCCAGGGTGCCGACCCATGATGCATAGCTAGCTGTATAATTTCAAACATGATGAGGCTGCCAATCTGCCATTGTGGTCACTGGAGTATCTGGTGCACCGGTGCTTGTGGTGCTATTGGTGCACTGAACTCATGTTGCACATTTTAAGTGTTCAAAAAAATCTGGAAAAAAAATTAGCACATTCACACAACATCAATTTAGGTTGTCACAAAAGTTCAAATCAAAATTTGAAATGTAGCCCGGAAAACAAAAATGACAAATTCAACACTGAATAGTACATAGCATAAGTCGGGCTTTGGATTTGGCTCATTTATCACATTGATGTCAAATTTGCCATTTTTGTATCTCAAGAAATGTTTCAAATTTTGATACGGAATTTTGCGACAACATACATTGATGTTGTTTCAATGTGCTATTTTTTTTCTCCAGATTTTTCAAAATGTCCTATGGCACCGCGGTGCACCGGTAGCACCGCAAATGTGGGTGAACATGATACATTCCCGTGGTCACTGATGTTCTACTTAAATACTCGTGTGAGGGGGTGTGCAACCTGACAAAGGGCCATGATGGAGCTCGTGTATTGTGGAAGAAAGCTTCGGTCACAAATGAGGTAAACAAATTAAGTGCCCATGATGGCCTAAGGCTAGCTAAATGCTTGAAAAACAATTGACCAAAAAATGAAAGTGCCCAGAAATTCTTGAATAAATTCTCAAAAATGAACAATACCCTTATATTCAATCTGAGAAATTTGAAGAAGTTTTGACGAACGAAAAAAAACTAGAAGCAAAATCCAAATTCAGGAGCATTCTTGGTCAAATTTGGACAAAAAAATTGAAAGTTTCTAGACAAAATCAAATAAATTCGCAAAAATGCACACTGCCCTTATATTCAATCTAGGAAATATTCAAGAAGTTTTGCCCAAGAAAAAATAGCTACATGCAAAATTCAAATTTAGAACCATTTTTGGTCAAAATTTGGCCAAAAAAGAAGTTTATAGAGAAAACCTCATAATGGGAAAATTCAAATTCAAAACCATTTTTGGTCAAAATTTGTCCAAACAAAAAAGTTCCCACAAAAATATCCACGGCTGCACACACGTCCTTCACCATCCGGTCCACAGGTACACGCTCTTCCTTATCCACGGCTGCATGCTCTTGTTTCACCTTCGGGTCCATCTCGCTCCACCTTCTTGTCCACAGAGGCGGAGCCAGGATTTTGGTATAGGGGGTGCCAAGTCAGTTCCTAAACTTTTTCTAGACCAAAAAATAACAATCATCATACTGTAATATATGCCACACGATACAAAACATTGATACAGTTGTATAAGTTCAAATTTGTCTTTACAATTGCAAATAACATGACAAAAAATTAATAATTTCACAGGAAGAGAACTTACCTATTAATTTTTTTCAACTTTTAACCCAAGTAAGTCTCTCGTTTGGCGCTTAAAATAAAATCAATATTTTGGAGGCACTTCTATTAGAGCTTCAACTTGCTTGTCTAGTGGCAGCTCCCAATTTAACATGTTTTTGCTTGTTCTGCAACACTTACCATGTCCGGCATATCCTGATCATGGGTGTCAATTGGACCAGATTTATGACTTGCACATCAGCCTTATTAACAATTTCAGTGGAGAACTGGAAGCAACCTGCTTAAATAATGAATTAACGTGGACAGTGTTTGACAACGCTTTTTTCTTCATAGCTGCTGAATTGCAGTGTGACAATTAGCTATATTGGATAAGTTTGACATAGGGAAAATTTGCATCGCAAATAATTACTCATACAAGATAATTTGCATCACGGTCACTATAATTTTTAGGACATGTACATGATAGGAATTCTTCATAGAATCGTAGCATTACAAGTCAGACAACCAGAACATGTAAACTAGTAAAATCTGATGTATATATGTCCAACAATGATACAAGATGAGAATTGAGATTAGTAGATGCATGGTGCGATGTGCTAAACCTTTGGATCATTGGCTAGTTTCTGTTGGTTGGAAATCAGGCTACAAGCCTGCGTCGCGCCGTCGCAGTTACGCTGTATGAATAGGATCGGGAGCAGTAGGTCAAGGAGAAGAGGCGGCCGCCGGCCGGGCGGGCGAGGGCACCGAACAGCAGGGACTAATCCATGTACATGTTTTTTTATGAGCCTATTCCACGTACATGCCAATCCTTTTTTTTTTGAGCTTTTTTGGAGCTAAACGTACGTACAGGCTGATCACGCGAGAACATACGGCGCTAGTGTGGGCTTGACATGGGCCTTCTCCCTTTTTCTTAAATTAACGCCGTATAGGGGGGCCAAGTACGTATAAGCGCGAGCAATACATGCGTTCCTATCGCTAATTACACAGCATTGTTCGATCATTAGGGGGGGCCACGCCCCTGCTCGCCCCCCCTTGGCTCCGCCACTGCTTGTCCATTTCTTGGCGCATGATGCACATACTTGTCATCCTCCTCACGATTGTGTCGTACCTTCAAATCCCTGGTCCCTACAAGAACTCACATAAAAGTACTAGTAATGAGATCTAGATTGTCAAAATATGCCCTCTTCCGCATCATGAATGAAAATTTAAATTGTTGTTCCAAGAAAACAATGGATTGCTCAAGTGTTGGATGATGTCTATCTCAACGAGTACACATCTAGCGAACTAATAGTCAATGTAGAACAACATTTTTATATTGTGGGTTCAGAAAACCCATACTGGTAGTTCCGGGCTCGAACGACCCACACTAGTAGTTCTGGGTTCGAACAACCAAGCTAGTTCTAGGATAAAACGAATCATAGTGCTAGTTGTCGGCGCGGACAACACATCGTGGTGCTTGTGGACCCGGACGACCGATAGTGCTAGTTGTGAGATCGGATGACCCACTGTGCTAGTTATGGGATCGGACGATCCATAGTGCTAATTGTGGGTTCACATGACTCATGGTGCCAGTTGTGGGTTTGGACGACCCATAGTAGGACCGGGCTACCGATAGGACTGGTAGTAGGACCGGACGATTCATGGTACTAGTTGTGGATCCAGATGACCCACAGTGCTAGTCATGGTCCAGACAACCTGTAGCGGTAGTTGTGTGTCAGGACTATCTGTAGTGTTAGTAGAGGGACCATTCATATTGATAGTTCTGGGTTCGGATGAATCATAGTGTGAGTAGTGGCATCACAGGACCCATAGTGCTAATTGTGGGATTGGAAGCCATGGTGCTAGTTGTGGGATGTGACAAACTGTAGTGCTAGTTGTGTGTAACACCCACGATGCGGCTATATCTCCCACGTGTCGGAGCACGACTTAGAGGCATAACCGCATAGTAGGCATGTCGCAAGAAGGGTAATCTTTACACATCTCATGTACTGAATAAGAAAGGGATAAAGAGTTGGCTTACAATCACCACTTCACACAATACATGAATATAGCACTACATCATCCAGAATATAATCAAGGTCCGGCTACGGAACCAAAATAAAGACAACCCCAATGCTAGATCCCCGATCGCCCCGACTGGGCTCCACTACTGATCAACAGGAAACGAAACAACACAACGAACACGATCTTCATCGAGCTCCCACTTGAGCTGGGTTGCGTCATCTGCACTGGTATCATCGGCACCTGCAACTGTTTTGAAAGTAATCTGTGAGTCACGGGGACTCAGCAATCTCACACCCTCGCGATCAAGACTATTTAAGCTTAAAGGTAGGAAAGGGTAGTGAGGTGGAGCTGCAGCAAGCACTAGCATATATGGTGGCTTACTTACGCAAATGAGAGCGAGAAGAGATGCAAAGCACGGTCGAGAAGCTATAATGATCAAGAAGTGATCCTAAAACTACTTACGTTTAAGCATAACACAAGAACCGTGTTCACTTCCTGGACTCCACCGAAAAGAGACCATCACGGCTACACACGCGGTTGATTCATTTTAATTAAGTTAAGTGTCAAGTTTTCTACAATCGGATATTAACAAATTCCCATCTGCCCATAACCGTGGGCACGGCTTTCGAAAGTTCAAAACCCTGCAAGGGTGTCCCAACTTAGCCCATCACAAGCTCTCACGGTCAACGAAGGATATTCCTTCTCCCAGGAAGACCCGATCAGACTCGGAATCTCGGTTACGAGACATTTCGATAATGATAAAACAAGACCAGCAAAGCCGCCCGATGTGCCGACAAATCCCGATAGGAGCTGCACATATCTCGTTCTCAGGGCACACCGGATGAACACTACATACAACTAAAACCTACCCTCAAGTTTCCCCCAGGTGGCGCTGCAAGTGGCTCTGTTTTGGACCAATCACTCAGAGGAGCACTGGCCCGGGGGTTTTAAAATAAAGATGACCCTTGAGTCTGCAGAACCCAAGGGAAAAAGTCTTAGGTGGCAAATGGTAAAACCAAGGCTGGGCCTTGCTGGAGGAGTTTTATTCAAAGCAAACTATCAAGGGGTTCCCATTATAACCCAACCGCGTAAGGAACACAAAATCAAGGAACATAACACCGGTATGACGGAAACTAGGGCGGCAAGAGTGGAACAAAACACCAGGTGAGGGAGTCCTGAATTAGGGGGTCTTCGGACAGCCGGACTATATCCTTTGGCCAGACTGTTGGACTATGAAGATACAAGATTGAAGACTTCGTCTCGTGTTTGGATGGGACTCTACTTGGCGTGGAAGGCAAGCTAGGCAGTACGGATATGGATATCTCCTCCTTTGTAACCGACCTTATGTAACCCTAGCCCTTTCCGCTGTCTATATAAACCGGAGGGTTTTAGTCCGTAGGACAACATACAATCATACCATAGGCTAGCTTCTAGGGTTTAGCCTCTCTGATCTCGTGGTAGATCTACTCTTGTACTACCCATATCATCAATATTAATCAAGCAGGACGTAGGGTTTTACCTCCATCAAGAGGGCCCGAACCTGGGTAAAACTTCGTGTCCCCTGCCTCCTGTTACCATCCGCCTAGACACACAGTTCGGGACCCCCTACCCGAGATCCGCCGGTTTTGACACCGACATTGGTGCTTTCATTGAGAGTTCCTCTGTGTCGTCGCCGTTAGGCTTGATGACTCCTTCGATCATCGTTAGCGAAGCAGTCCAGGGTGAGACTTTTCTCCCCGGATAGATTTTTGTATTCGGCGGCTTTGCACTGCGGGCCAATTCGCTTGGCCATCTGGAGCAGATTGAAGGCTACGCCCCTGGCCATCAGGTTAGGTTTGGAAGTTTAAACTACACGGACGACATCCGCGGAGACTTGATCTTCGACGGATTCGAGCCTCTGCCTTGTGTGTCACGCGGTCACGATGAGTACGATTTAGCTCTACCATCAGACAGTGTTCAGGAGATCGCACCCGTAGCCGCTCCAACCCTCAATTCGGAGCCACTTGCGCCGTCCATGGACGGGTGGATGGACCCCGCCACGTAGGCCTTACCCTCAGCGGCGATCGAGCCGAATATCGACCTTACCCTTCACGAGAGCCGTGTTGCCAAACTGCCGAATTCTTCTCCGGCCACGGACTCTGATCCGCCTGCGCCCGTTCCTATTGAATCCAATTGGGCGCCGATCATGGAGTTTACCTCCGCGGATACTCTTCGGCACTCGCCCTTCGGCGACGTACTGAACTCATTAAGGTCTCTCTCCTTGTCAGGAGGATCCTGGCCGAACTATGTCCGGCAGGATTGGGATGCGGATGACGAAGAAATTCGCCGCCCACCCACCACCCACTTAGTAGCCACTGTCGATGACTTAACCGACATGCTCGACCTCGACTCCGAAGACATCGACGGCATGGATGACGATGCAGGAGACGAACAGGAACCACTGCCCACAGGGCACTAGACGCCCACTTCATCACATGACGTATACATGGTGGACACACCAAAAGACGACGACGACGAGGAACGGAAGGACGCAACGAAGGGTTGTCCCCTTGAGAAGCAGTCAAAGCGGCGGCGTAAGCGCCGCCCCAAATCCCGCCTCGGCAGAAACAACGATCACATAGACCCAGCGTTAGAGCAGGGTGAACCATCGCCGGACCACGGCAACACGGAGAATCAAACCGAACAACCTGACTCTGTCAAAGATAATAGTCCGGACGACGTCACACTGGACAGACACCCGGAGCAACAGAATGCCCATCAAAGGCTCGTTGCCACCGCGAGAAGTCTAAAAAAGCAGAAGCAAAGGCTCAAGGCTGCGCAAGACACACTCCAAATCAGATGGAGTAAAGTACTCAACACAGCAGCGAAGTACGGCGGTAATCGCCACACCAAGAGCTACCCGAAGCGGAAGTTGCTACCTGAATTTGATGAGGAGGCCTTAGACCCCCCGCAACCAAAAATTAAAACGGCCATCTGGCCGGATAGACGACCTCACGGCTAACATAGAGCGGCAAACAACGCCGCACATGAGCCAATACGCGATCCACGCGAGGGCTCGCATCAAAAGGATGGCGCAACTAGATCCATCTATGGACCACGCAAGCACGCTCCAGCATACGATGCAACACAACAAACATCCGAACAACGCGGTACACCCAGATACAGGGGTGCCGCACACCCCCTATGTTTCACCGATGAGGTGCTGGACCATGAATTTCCAGAGGGATTGAAACCCGTAAACATAGAGGCATACGACGAAACAACAGACCCTGGGGTCTGGATTGAGGATTATATCCTCCATATCCACATGGCTCGAGGAGATGATCTCCACGCCATTAAGTATTTACCCCTCAAACTCAAAGGGCCAGCTCGGCACTGGCTTAAAGGCCTCCCAGAAAGCTCCATTGGAAGCTAGGAAGAGCTCGAAGACGCTTTTCGGGCAAATTTTCAAGGGACTTATGTCCGACCCCGGACGCGGACGATTTGAGTCATATTACTCAACAGCCCGGAGAGTCAGCCCAAAAGCTTTGGAACATGTTTCTTACTAAAAAAACCAAATAGTCGACTGCCCGGACGCCGAAGCCTTGGCAGCTTTTAAGCATAGCGTCCGTGACGAATGGCTTGCCAGACACCTCGGCCAAGAAAAGCCGAGAACAATGGCAACATTAACAAGCCTCATGATCCGCTTTTGCGCGGGTGAGGACAGCTGGCTAGCCAGATGCAGCACCAGCGACCCAAGTACATCCGAAGTTAGAGATGGAAATGGGAAATCACGACGCAGCAAAAATAATACGCGCCAGAATAAAGAAGACAGCCCGAGGAGCACGGCAGTAAACGCCGGATTCAGAGCTCTTAGCCAGGTCAGCAAAAGCCGCCCTCTAAAGGCAGCAAAGACGAACTGTCCAGCTTAAACAAAATTCTGGACCAAATATGTCAGATCCATAGCACCCTTGGTAAACCCGCTAATCATACCCACAGAGAATGTTGGGTCTTCAAGCAGTCCGGCAAGCTCAACGCCGTACACAAGGGGGAGGATACACTAAGCGAAGACGAGGATGAACCTCTCAATCAAGACACCGGGGAACAAAAGAAATTTCCACCAGAAGTCAAAACAGTAAACATGTTACACGTGATCAAGGGGAGAAACAAAGTGGCACTCCCAGAGAAATATACCCAAGGGCCTATCACCACGGAATCCTGCCATTGGTCGTCTCAACCGATCACTTTCGACCATCGGGATTACTCAGCAAGTATCCCGCGTGCAGGATGGGCTGCCTTGGTATTAGACCCAATAATTGTCGGATACCATTTCACATGAGTCCTGATGGACGGTGGCAGCAGTCTAAACCTGATATATCAGGACACAATCTGCAAAATGGGGATAATTTGCCACAGCAATACTACCTTTAAAGGAGTAACGCCAGACCCAGGGGCTCATTGCGTGGGCTCCCTGCTACTAGAGGTTATATTCGGCTTCTCCGATAACTTCCATAGCAAAAATTTAACCTTCCACATTGCTCCGTTCCAAAGTGGCTATCAAGCACTACTTGGACGCGAAGATTTCGCTCGCTTTAATGCAATACCGCATTACGCTTCCCTCATGCTTAAGATGCCCGGTCCATGTGGCATCATTACAGCGAATGGAAATATTGAGCGATCCTTGCGCGCCGAAGAGAGTGTGACTGCCTTGGCAGTCGCACACTAAAAACGGCCTCACCAACTAAAGCATTTAATAGGTCGTCAAGACCACGGACGCGGTTAGACGAGTCCGGCGCAGCTATATGTAATTCATACAGGTTTGATGGCCACACCCCTATTACAAATACAAGGGGCTCAACGCGCGCAGACAAGTGGCAATTTTTACTCATCTTGAATTGTACATGGTTTCTTTAAACCTACATTTTTGCACGACAACTTTTTCACCTAAGTTTCTCTCTTTTACAGATGACCATCGTGCTACACCCGTACAGGATATGGCACACCGGAGACACATGCACAGACGTGCAACAGGGACCCGTTTCAAGGATTCTTTTTAGATTAAGACCCTGCGTAAACCTTTTTTACTGTCTCTTGTTGATACACATCCCTCGGATTCTCAGTACAATTGAGAAGGATGCTGACGTCTTGGCATGTGGCCATGTCAGAATAATGCACGTACCTGGACACAAGGGGTTTCTTACAAAGGGCACTATTTAGGCCCGGTTTATACCATAAAGACCGAATACCTTAGGGAGTGTTCGGCGTCGCGAGTTTGGCCTTATATGCATCAGCTCTGAATCATGTTTTTGGTCAAATGTTGGGTTTGCCCGGCTCCTGTGTTTTGGTGCCTTACGTTCTGCTCTATCGGCTAAGGCAGCACCAGGAGAACTACTGCGAGTGTGCCCTGGTTCATCCGGACGAGCACCTCAGTAGAGAAAGCCGAAAACTGACTATCATGATATAGCGCGAGACTGGTCAACCACTCGATGACCTATCGGAATGTTAGAATTCCTCCGCCTTAACGAAGGGCCGTTTCCCGGCCAGACATGCACGCACCCCGAATTCGGGAGAGTGCGGAGCCACCAGGGGCTATATAGTAGCCCCACTGTCAAACTCCTATGGCTAAGTGAAAGTCTTAAAGCATTATAGTCCGGTTGCCTAGTTCGCTGCGCCATCACCTCCTTATTAGGACCAAGACGTTGGATTAAGTGTGAATATGCGTTTTCTGCGAACACCCCCGCATTATATGCGTGGGGGCTGAAGTCGACGACTGCAATCTTTCAGGTTATACACATGTATACATAAACGGCCGCACAAGATGCAACATATTACTTTCGGGAAAAAGTATAAATACAGCCTTAATAAATTTCATAAAAACATTGTGTTTACAATGGGAATACATGTCACTCAAACATAATATTCTTCGAGCACTGGGCCTCTATCAAACGAGCGCCCTCGAGAACTTCTTTGAAATAGTGCTCGGCAGCCACTCGGCCTATGGCCGAACCATGCGCCGCAACAGTGGTAGCATCCATCTCCGCCCAGTATGCTTTGACACGGGCAAGGGCCATCCGCGAGCCCTCTATACACGCCGACCTCTTCATCGCATTGATGCGCGGCACCGCTCCAAGGAATTGCTGCTCTAAGCCGAAATAGCTGTTCGGCTTCGGTTTTTCCGGCCACAGATGATCTACGACGGACCTCATGGCGAGTCCGGACAACCTGTTGAGTTCGGCCCATTCGGCTAGCCGATCAGTCAATGGAAGCGGACGCTCTGGAATGTTAAACTGCGACCAGAACAGCTTGTCCACTTCACGCTCTGTTTGATCTCGGAAGTATTCGGCCGCATCGACAGCGCTCGCCGCCAAGTCCATATATGCGTCGGCCGAACTCCACAGCCGATCCAGTAGGGCATACTGCGGATCTCCGAACTTCCTCCGCAGCAAAAGGGCTTCCCAGCCGCAATATCCTCGACTTCACGCAGCTCTTCCTTCTTTGCCCTCATAGCAGAGCGGGTGTCTTTGGTCGCCACCGTGGCCTTTTCAAGGTCCATCGCCTTCGCTCGGTTTTCTTCTTCAAGGAGCTGGCAGCGGTCGGCAGTGTCTTTTAACTTTACAGCCATCTTGGCCATTTTATCTTTGCTCTCGCAATGTGCAGCCTTTTCGTCTCTTAACTCTTCGGCCGCCTTTAAAGCCGCCGCATTTGCTTGTTCCTTGGCTCGGGAAAGTTCCGCCCGAAGGGTCTCCACGGTGGCAACTCCATTTGCAGTCACAAACATATTAAAGATATTGGCGCCACACTGCTCTTACTATGTGACATTCACCAGAAAACATTACTTACCCTATGCCTCATCAAGCCGCTTGATAACAAGCTCGATGTCGGCATCTGCCGCATCCAGTTGCCGCTTTAGCTCGGCAAACGCATTAGTCCGGCTAGCCACCGGAGTTTCTACCACCTGCACATAAAGGCGGTTTGGTTATTACCTGGGACTATGATCCTCTGTTCGCCACCATTCTCGACGACAACCAGAGTCTCAGGGGCTACTATCTACACAGGGCACACCTAAAAATATGTGGTACTATAAAAAAGTATCATTTCACGTACCTCAAAGCCCGTCAGTAGACTCATAAAGGCTTCATGCAATTCGCTTTCGGCGGATGAAATTCTTTCCATCACCATACCCATTAATGTACGGTGTTCTTCTGAGATGGCTGCTCGCTCCAACAGCTCCCTCAGTACGTCCAACCGCATACCAAACGGTGCCGGACTCTTTTGTTTGCTCTCTTCAAGAGCTGGACGCTGGGGACTTCGGGTGACTATAGGATTATCTTCTGGCCTCACCGGATCCGAAGAGGCCCTCCGTGACGACACTTCAAGGTCGCCCGCTTCTTGAGCGGGGGAGTCCGAGGGAGGCGTTTCGCTCTCCATCATCTCCGGAAGAAGATCCCCCAAAGACGAGCTCTGCTGAGAAGGGCTAAGATCCGAACTGCAAGATAAACGCTTCGGTTATTTTCCTCAGAGGTAAGGTAGTATATCTCCACTATTAAAGTGCTTTTTGATTACTTACAGCTCGTTGGAGGGCTGATCCTCGCATGGACTTTGTGCGGCAAGAGCACCCTCCAAGGTAGGACTCTCTGGTGGAGGCTTCTTCTCCTGTTTGGAAGCCTTGGTTTCCGGATCTTCAGAGGCAGTCCTCTTCCTTCCCTGAAGCGAGAGAAGGTCAGATTCTTCCCCTTGGTTATCCTCCTTCACGGAGGCGCTCATTCCCTTGGTTGGAATTGGTAGCGATGGGGGCCCACTTCCGACCTCATTATTCCCCCCTTTATCTTCCTTTGAGGGCTCCGTGGAAGGTGCTAGCTCGAGCATCTTTTCCAGTACTGGATTCTCCAAACCCTCAGGAAGGGGGGCCGAACATCGAATCATCTTCGCCTTTGTTAGCCAGTCCTGGTCAAAGAGCAATTCTTCAGAATGACGTCATGATAAATGAAAGACGGTGTGTTCGGCTAGAGGATTACTTACTTGGTCGGCGGTATGGTTGCTGCTCAGGCCCACGTCCTCGGTAGTGTCCGGACACTCTATTTGGGGTCCGAAGAATGATTTATACATCTCCTCGTGTGTCAGGCTGAGGAAATTCTGAATAGTGCGTGGTCCTTCTAGGTTGAACTCCCACATGCGGAGGGGCCGACGTTTGCATGGCTGGATTTGTCGAACCAGCATGACTTGCATTACCATAATCAAACTAAAATCTCCTTCGAAGAGATCTTGAATGCGGCTCTGCAGTACAGGCACGTCCTTGGCTGGACCCTAGCTCAGCCCTCTGCTAATCCATGACATCAGTTGTGGCGGAGGGCCTGAGCAGAAAGCAGGGGCAGCCGCCCACTTGGCACTTCTGGGAGCTGTAATGTAAAATCACTCCCGTTGCCATAATCCGGACACCTCTGGAAAGGAACCTTTTGGCCACGGGGCTCCTCCTATCTTGCTTATTAATGCGCCTCCACATGCTACATATTGCCCTTCGACCGTCTTCGGCTTCACGTCAAAGGTCTTGAGCCACAGGCCGAAGTGAGGGGCAATGCGGAGGAAGGCCTCACACACGACAATAAATGCCGAGATGTGGAGAAAGGAGTCCGGGGCTAGATCATGGAAGTCTAGCCCGTAATAGAACAGCAAACCCCCAACGAAGGGATCCAGAGTGAGGCCTAGAACCCGGAGGAAGTGGGAGATGAACACGACGTCTTCGTTGGGTTCAGGAGTAGGGACGACCTGCCCTTGGGCAGGCAGCCGATGCGAAACCTCGGCGGTCAGGTATCTGGCCTCCCTCAACTTCTTGATATCTTCTTCCGTAACGGAGGAGGGCATCCACCGGCCTTGAAGTCTAGATCTGGACATGATTGAAGGTCCGGAGCACCTAACCTGGGCTTTGGGTGTTAGAACTCGAGGCGGGGGAAGGATTCGATGGAGCACGGGAGGGAAAAAAGTAAAAGCCTTGTCCCTTTATAAAGAGGGTGAATATCAAGCGTCCTATCCGTAGCCGTTTGGGACTTGCCTATAATCTAGGAGTCCTAGACACGGTTGGGTTACCCATGACCGTATTGATGAGAATCCCGTAATTAGGGGAACACGATCTCTGCTTTGAAAACACGTGTCAAGAAACCGCCTCGCATTATGTGTGGAGCTGGTTGAAGAAAAATGGTTCGAATAATCACCGAGCCATGGCATGATGCCATGTTGCCAAAACGTGTCAAGCAGATTAAGATTTATGGAAATATTATTCTCTCTACGGTGGCATGTGGAACTTATGTTGCAGGGTCGGACACTATCCTCGTATTCAAATTGTTCCGTGGTGTATTCGGAGGAGGAACCCACCTTGCAATGCCGAAGACAACACTGCGCGTCGGACTCGTCGTCATTGAAGCCTGGTTCAGGGGCTATTGAGGGAGTCCTGGATAAGGGGGGCTCCGGACAGCCGGACTTTTGGACTATGAAGATACAAGATTGAAGACTTCGTCTCGTGTCCGGATGGGACTCTACTTGACGTGAAAGGCAAGCTAGGTAGTACGGATATGGATATCTCCTCCTTTGTAACAGGCCTTATGTAACCCTAGCCCTTTCCGGTGTCTATATAAACCGGAGGGTTTTAGTCCGTAGGACAACATACAATCATACCATAGGCTAGCTTCTAGGGTTTAGCCTCTCTGATCTCGTGGTAGATCTACTCATGTACTACCCATATCATCAATATTAATCAAGCAGGACGTAGGGTTTTACCTCCATCAAGAGGGCCCGAACCTGGGTAAAACTTCGTGTCCCCTGCCTCCTGTTACCATCCGCCTAGACGCACAGTTCGGGACCCCCTACCCAAGATCCGCCGGTTTTGACACCGACACCAGGCACAAGGCCGAGCCTTCCACCCTTTACCAAGTATATAGATGCATTAAAGTAAACAATATATAATAATGATATCCCAACAACAAACATGTTTGTAAGGACATATTTATCCCTAAGTGTTTTGGTGATTGATGACAACGCATTTGCAGACTAATCGTGTGCCATGTGTATTCCAGACACTTCTTTGCTAGGCACAAGACGATTGGGTGCCCCTCGAAGACTGACGAAGACGGCGTCTTTTCTACGTTTCTTTTTGGTGGATTTGAGTCGTAGGAAAGCCGTACTATTAAGAGGGGGTCCGCGTTGGAAAGGTTTGGGTGGAATCATCACGTACACGTCTCCTTCTTATCCCCTCCTTCTTCCTTGGAGCTTTCTCCGTTTTCTTGCCTCCCTTGTCTGGCTGCCGTTGTTGGTTGCGGTAGTACTGCTCCTGGGTCAACGGTAGTACCGTAGGCATCCGTGGTAGTACCGCGCGGTGGCGCGGTAGTACCGCGCGGTGGCGCGGTAGTACCGCAGGTGCCCATGGTAGTACCGCTCCCCTGGAGCCGCACTACCGCTGCCCATAGGCTAGTGCCGCCCTCTTGCGGTAGTATGAGCGAATGTAATTTTTTACATCCGCACCTACCGCGGTAGTACCGCTTTAGCCGTGCAGTAGTACTGCGCTATGCGGTCAGGCAGTAATACCGCCCCTCAGCAGTACTACTGTGTCGGGTTTTTACTACTTCCGTTTCTTTGCGGAAGTAGGCATGTAAGTTTCCCTTCTCCCCTGGCTGGGACTTTTGCCTCGCGGTAGTACCACATGGGGGGCGCGGTAGTACCGCACAGCCGTGCGGTAGTACCGCTTGGTTGCAAGCAGTAGTACCTCGCGGCCTTGCGGTAGTACCGCTGGCCAGGCGCGGTAGTACCGCTGGCCGCGGGCTGGTTGGTGGGTAACGGTTGGATCTTTTCCACACACTATATAAGGGGTCCCCTTCTTCCCCGTTGACTCACCTCTTCTATTACTAAGCTCCATTACTTGCTCCAAGCTCCATTTTCGCCCGATCTCACTCCCTAGCCAACCAAACTTGTTGATTTGCTTGGGAGTGGTTGAGAAGGCCCCGATCTACACTTCCACCAAGAGATATTTGATTCCCCCCCACTAATCCCTTGCGGATCTTGTTACTCTTGGGTGTTTGAGCATCCTAGACGGTTGAGGTCACCGCGAAGCCATAGTCCATTGTGGTGAAGCTTCATGGTGTCGTTGGGAGCCTCCAATTGAGTTGTGGAGATTGCCCCAACCTCGTTTGTAAAGGTTCGGTCGCCGCCTCCAAGGGCACCAATAGTGGAATCACGGCATCTCGCATTGTGTGAGGGCATGAGGAGATTACGGTGACCCTAGTGGCTTCTTGGGGAGCATTGTGCCTCCACACCCCTCCAACGGAGACGTACTTCCTCTCAAAGGGAAGGAACTTCGGCAACACATCCTCGTCTCCACCGTCTCCACTCTTGGTTATCTCGTGCCTTTACTTGTGGAAGCGTATTTGTTTCATATATCTTGCTTGCTCGTGTTCCTATCTGTATTGCATCATATAGGTTGCTCACCTAGTTGCATATCTAGACAACCTACTTTCATGCAAAGTTTAAATTGCTAAAGAAAAGCTAAAAATTGTTAGTTGCCTATTCACCCCCTCTAGTCAACCATATTGATCCTTTCAATTGGTATCAGAGCCTCGTCTCTTTATTAAGGACTTTACCATCCAAAGAGTATGGTTGATACCGTAGACGGTGTGGAGGAACACTTCGGTGTGAATCCTATCTCGTCTACGGGCGATGGGGGAACCTCGGTCTCTCATGAGGAGTTCAATGTGGCCTTGGAGACATTGAAAACCTCCATGACGACCGAAGTTGAGAGCATGTTTACTAAATTTCTTGAGGGGCTTAAACTATCCACCGCACCGTTGAAAGTGGGTGATCCCGCCAACAAGGTGACGGATGCTATCCCCGACAAGGGGGAAGCTAGTAGTGAAAAGGCTCCTTCTTCTAGTGGTAAGAATGGCACCGGCATCTTTGCCCATGTGGAACCACCACTTGTTTATGGTGGACCGATTCCTTCCACTCATTTGAATCATGCCGGTCCTCCTAAGATTGTGAAAAATGAGGACTTTGATTCTTGGGTTTACCGCTTTAAACGTCATTTAAATCATGTGAACACTAACCTTTGGAGAATCATTGAAGAAGGTTTTTATCCGCATGATCCAAGCAACTTCACTCCCCGAGAAGCCGCGGATAATCAATTCAATGAGAATGCTCTCTTCATTATTCAAGATGCAATTCCACCCGAAGACCTACCTCATCTTCGTCCCTTCGCCTTGGCCAAAGATGCATGGCATTGTGTTGTCTCTCTCTACCGGGGAAGCGCAAGCATTCAACGCTCCAATTATGAAGTGGTACAAGATGAGGCCGATGAGTTTGCAATGAAAGAAGATGAAGAACCTCGTGAGCTTTATCGGAGAGTGACCAAACTCGTGGTCTCACTACGAGATCACGGGAGCAAGGACACGGATAACAATTGGATCAAGCGCAAATTCCTCAAGGCAATGATGCCCTATCACAAGGCCATGTCCTCCGTCATTCGTCAAAGACCGGACTTCCACACTTTGACCTCAAGCGAAGTGTTGGATGAGTTTGTGGCCATGAACATTTTGGACAAGACCGCCGACAATGCAGTGCTCCGTTCTCAACGGGCAAAGAAGCCTAACCTTGCATTGAAGGCCAAGCTCACCGTGGAAGAAGAAGAAGAGGAAGAAGAGGAGAGCAACCCCGAAGATACGAAGTATGCATATCATGAACACATGGCATTTGCTTCAAGGCAATTTTGGAGCAAGAAAAACTCGAGGCCAAACTTTAGCAAAAGCAACTCGAGTGGCACAAGGGGCAAGCAACGTGTAAGGACTTGCTATAATTGCGGCAACGTGAGTCATTTCATTGCGGAATGCCCGTATGAGAAGAGGGAAAACAATGGTGGCAAGCTCATCCGAAAGGACAAGGCCAAGTCGTTCCCCAACAAGAACAACTTCACCAAGAAGACTCCTCCCAAGGCTTTGGTTGTGCAAGAAGAGTACAATGAGGATGATGACGATGATGAAGATGGTGAGTCGGTTGCCATGGCCTCCGTTGCCATTGCAACAACATCACGGGTGTCTCTCTTCGACTCACCCAACGAGAGCATCACCGCCAAGTGCCTAATGGCTAAAGCCACCAACAAGGTAACCTCCAACATCAAAACTACCATCATTAATCATCCTTCCCAAATAGATAGCATTAATGAATTTGAGGGAGCTAATGTGGAGGCTAACGAGTTTGAGGCCTTTATGGGCAAACTCAAGGGAAAATCCAAGAAGCACTTTGTTGCTCTCTTGGAACAACTTGGTGAAACCAATGACATGATCGAGGCTCATGAAGACACCATCTCTAAGATGGAAGGGCATAGTCGTGACTATGCCGATGAGATTTCGGATCTTTCCAATGCTCTTGAGGAAGAGCGTGGTCTTCGTTTGGCTCTTGAGGAGTCACACAACGTTGATCATGCTAAGTTAAAGAAAGATTATGATCATGTCCTCATTGTTTCTCGTGTGCTAAATTTCGAGAAGGCCAAACTCGGGGTTGATCTTGCTAGACTCAAAGAGGAGTTTGATATACTTGACAAGGCCCACAAGGCCTTGAAGGGTATTCACGCTAGTCTCAAGGAGTCTCATGATCAACTCCAAGTGAAGCTAACTAAGGAGAAAGCAACTTTTCCTCATATGGTTCTAATTGATAATGCAAATGCTACTAACCCGTGTTGTGAGCATATACATCTTGTTGAGGAAAATGCTAAGTTGAAGGAGCAACTTGAGAGGGGTCTTGCGACTTGCATACAAGGCAAGAAGAACCTCAACGATCTCTTGATCAACCAAAAGGGAGGTGTGGCCAAGGAAGGGCTTGGGTACGTGCCCGACTCCAAGAACAAGAAGAAGAATGACAAGACCAAACGACCTCCTCCCCTCATGCAAACTTTTGTGAGGGAGGGAGAGAGTGCCCCCAAGGAGAAGAAGAAGAACAATGTCAAGAAGGGCAATGTCACCCCTCTCAACAAAGCCGGCGATTTTAACCCTTCTTATGTGTTATGTCATGCTAGTGATGGGCATGTTTATGCCAAATTTGTTGGTTCTCTTCATGAGTACATTGAATGGTCTATTTGGGTTCCTAAGACCCTTGTTACTAACATCAAAGGACCCATTACAAAATGGGTACCTAAAATCAAGCATTGATCTCTTGTAGGTGTTTGCTTCCGGTGGTGGATCATGGTTGCTCGATAGAGGAGCTACAAATCATATGACCGGAAGCAAGGACTTGGTGGTGGACGTGCACAAAGTTCCATCTATGCCCACCAATGTCGAGTGGGGTGACGCCTCATCTACTAAGGTATTGAGACTTGGCAAAGTGGCCATCTCTCATGATCTCACGATCGAGAAGGTCATGCTTGTTGAGTCCCTTGCATACAATTTACTTTCCGTTCGTCAACTTGCTATCATGGGCTTTGCCACTTTCTTTGATATCGATACCGTGGCCCTCTTGTGGAGCAAGACTCTTAAAGTAGCTTTTGTTGGGCATGTCGAGAACGGTCTCTATGTGATTAACTTTTTGGAGCGACCCACTAAGACCGCGACATGCCTAATGGCTAAAGTTGATGTGGGATGGCTTTGGCATCGCCGTTTAGCCCATGTCAATATGAGATCTTTGCAAAGTCTCCTCAAGGGGGACCATGTCTGTGGACTAACGAATGTTAGTTTTGCTAAAGATCGTTCTTGTAGTGCCTGTATCGAAGGAAAGCTACATGAGAAGGCTCACCCTCCCACGACTATCATTTATTCAAAGAGGCCTTTGGAGCTCCTTCACATGGATCTATTTGGGCCTCTATCCTTCGATAGTCTTGGAGGTAGGAAGTATTGCTTGGTGATTGTGGATGACTACTCAAGGTACACGTGGGTGTATTTCTTCAAGAGGAAGAGCGAGACCCAACAAACCGTCATTGACTTTGCAAATGAAGCACAACGTCAACACAATGCAAAGATCTTGAAAATAAGAAGTGACAACGGCACCGAGTTCAAGAACTACACCTTGGATGAGTTTCTTAGTGATGAGGGAATCAAACATCAATATTCCGCACCCTACACCCCTCAACAAAACGGTGTTGCGAAGAGGAAGAACCGGACGTTGATGGATGCGGCAAGGACCATGATGGCGGAGTTCATGTCTCCGTACAACTTTTGGGCCGAAGCCATCAACACCGCATGTCATGCATCCAATCGGCTCTACCTCCGCAAGGGCTTGAACAAGACTCCATATGAGATACTCACCGGTAACAAGCCCAACCTCAAGTACTTCCGGGTATTCAGGTGTAAGTGTTTCATTCTCAAGAAAGGTGTTCGGTTGTCTAAATTTGAGGCTAGAGCTTATGAGGGCATATTTGTTGGTTATGCTACAAACTCTCATGCTTACCGTGTCCTCAATAAATCCACGGGACTTATTGAGGAGACGTGTAACGTGGAGTTTGATGAGAATAACGGCTCCCAAGTGGAGCAAAGTGGCACTTGTGATGTAGGTGATGAAATTCCTCCTCAAGCCATAAGAAGAATGGGTGTTTGTTTTATCCTACCCATTGAGGAACCCCTTGTGGCCGAAGGAGAAGGACAATGCTCCACTCAAGTGGATCCATCACCAACCCAAGGCCCACACGCTTCCAAAGAACAAAGTGAAGGCCCTCAACCTCATGAACAAGACTAAGGGAAAGATCATACTCAAGACGGTGTGGACACACCAAGTGATGCCCAAGGTCAAGTTCTCTCCCCCGAGCAAGTTCAAGATCAAGAACAAGTTCATGACGGCGCTCAAGATGATCAAGTAACCGCTCCTCAACTCACCACCGAGGAGGAATTAGAGTGTAGTGCCGCCAAGGTTGCTTCCAAGCTCTCCACCAAGGATCATCTCATGACGAATGTGCTTGGAAGCTTAAGAAAGGAGGTAAGCACTCGTAGACAATTAGCAAATTATTGTGAGCATCATGCGTTTGTCTCTTGTGTGGAACCCCACAAGGTCTATGAGGCGCTAGAAGATCTGGATTGGCTCAATGCCATGCATGAAGAACTCAACAACTTCGAGCGCAACAAAGTGTGGAGATTGGTGCCAAGACCAACCGGGAATCACAATGTCATGGAACCAAGTGGATATTTAAGAACAAGCAAGATGCCCATGGGATTATCATTCGCAACAAGGCTCGTTTGGTAGCACAAGGCTACTCCCAAGTCGAGGGTATCGACTACGGTGAAACCTTTGCTCCCGTTGCTCGTCTTGAATCCATTCGCATGTTGATTGCATATGCTTCTCATCATAACTTTAAGTTACAACAAATGGATGTGAAGAGTGCTTTTCTTAATGGTCCCATTAATGAATTGGTTTACGTCAAGCAACCCCCCGGGTTCGAGGATCCCTACTTTCCCGATCATGTGTATCAACTCGATAAGGCACTCTATGGCCTTAAACAAGCCCCACGTGCGTGGTATGACCACCTTACCGAGTTGTTACAAGACCGTGGTTTTGAAGTTGGGCTAATCGACCCCACTCTTTTTACTAAGAAGGTCAAAGGGGAGTTGTTTGTGTGCCAATTATATGTTGATGATATTATCTTTGGTTCTCCTAACAAAGCTTTCAATGAGGAATTTGCCGCTCTCATGACCTCAAAGTTCGAGATGTCCTCCATGGGAGAGTTGAAGTTCTTTCTAGGGTTCGAAGTGAAGCAAAGAAGAGAAGGAACCTTCATCAATCAATCCAAATACACTCAAGACATGCTCAAGAGATTCAAGCTAAGTGACGTCAAGCCGGCTTCCACTCCAATGCCCACCAAGTGCCAACTTGACTTAGATCCCAATGGTAAAGTGGTGGATCAAAAGGTATATCGTTCCATGATTGGATCCTTGCTTTACCTTTGTGCATCTAGACCGGACATCATGTTGAGTGTGGGAATTTGTGCACGGTTTCAAGCCGCACCTAAGGAAAGTCACTATGTGGCGGTCAAACGAATCTTTCGATATTTGGCTCATACCCCAAACTTTGGCTTATGGTACCCAAGAGGATCAAACTTCAAGCTTGTAGGGTACTCGGATTCCGATTGGGCGGGAGACAAAGTGGATAGGAAGTCCACTTCCGGAGGGTGCCAATTCCTTGGTTGCTCTTTGGTAAGTTGGTCTTCCAAAAAGCAAAGTTGTGTGTCTCTCTCGTCCACCGAAGCGGAGTATGTGGCGGCCGGTAGTTGTTGTGCACAACTCTTATGGATGAGGCAAACTTTAAAGGATTACGGTGTCACTTGTGACAAAGTGCCTCTTTGGTGTGACAATGAAAGTGCCATCAAGATCTCTCTCAACCCGGTGCAACACTTCAAGACGAAGCATATTGAGATCCGGTATCACTTCATCCGGGATCACATTAGGCGAGGAGAGATCGAGCTCAACTACGTCAACACTCATGATAACCTTGCAGATATCTTCACGAAGCCCTTGGATGAAGCAAGATTTCGCGAGTTAAGGCATGAGCTAAATATCATCGATTCGAGCAATGTTGCTTGAACCCTTGCACACCCCACCATACTCAACATGTTGTCCTATTTAGATGTAGGCATGGACATAGGGGGAGTGATGTTCTCTCAATGAACTCTCCCTCCCCCCATTATGCATAAATCAATCAAGTCTTTCACATTAGCCATGTTTGATGGTACTTGTGCTTCAAAGACGAGTTTTGGTCATGGACCCAAGGATAATTCTTCGCGGTGCCATGCCAATTGACTCAAACACAGGTGGCTATGGCCACCGCCCTCTCTTTTGGAGAGGTGGTATCTCATGGTTGGTTCGTTTGTCGTGTGCCTTTCTGGTTTTGTGTGTTGCGTGGTCTTGTGGTGTCGTGTTGGCTCAGAGTGTTTTGTGCAAAGATCCAGTTTTTCATGTGCTCGAAACATGCATCTTCTTGAGCCCACGGTACTACCGCGTCTGGGCGTGGTACTACCGCTTTGGGAGGCACGGTACTACCGCGCCACAGCACGGTACTACCGCACCGTCAAGGGCGCGTGGGGGTTATGACTCGGGCAGGGGAGTTCCAACTCCCCATACCCATTCATTGTCTCTCTCTCCATGCCTCTCCCTCTCAAGAACAGCGCCGGAGGCCCTCGCCGGATCTCCATCTCCGGCCACTCTCCTCGGATTCCGACCGATGGGATCATTCCCCACCACTTCCTCTTGCCATGGACCAAGGTTTTTCCCCAAATCCCTCTTTTTCTTGGCTATTCTCTTGCTTCTAGGTTTTTGGGGAGAAACTTGTCGTTCTTGAGATTTTAGGCCAAATCTATGCAAGAGTAGGATGTAGGAGAGTCGTGATGCGTAGGAAACATACTTGATATGCTGTCTTGTGGTAGCTTTGTCCAACCGTAGTACCGCCGTGGTTTCGTGGGCTTTTTTAGATTTGAACCTGTTCAGATCTGACGCGGCGCGGTACTACCGTGCCTGATGTGCGGTACTACCGCTCTTGCGGTACTACCGCCCGTCAGGTGCAGTACTACCGTACCGTGTGGTACTACCGCTCTGCAGACGCGGTACTACCGCGCCGGCCGCGGCGCTAAGGTCGTACTACCGCTCCTACACCCGGTACTACCATGATCTTGCACGGTACTACCGCGTCTAAGATCCGTACTACTATCTTAGCTCCGCAGCATTTGGCAGTACTACCGTAGGGATCAAATCTCTCTCTAGGCATTTATCATGTGTGCTTTCTGCTTGTTTCACTTGCTTTGTTGTGGTCTTTGCATTAATCTCTCTTGGCTGTTGTGGGTGTTTTTGCGTTCTGTGTCTCAGGTGGTGGCTCTCGCCGTTCCAATCCCAGTCGTGACACTGGCTTCCAAGCGTCTGCGCAACCCCCAAGATGAAGCCCCAGAGGGCTCCAATGCCCCCAAGCGCAATGTCAAGACCACTGCCAGCAAGCAAAAGGAACCTGCTAAGGGCATGGACGAGATTTCAATCACTGAGTATGTCGAGCGCCGAAAGATCAATCCCTATGTGAATCCTCGGGCTATCCTCAGAGGCACCGAGTTGTTTTGGACCAAGCAACAGGCTCTCATCTATCTGGATGTGATCAAGAACAAGCAGAATACCTTCGTGGATGTCAAGTGGATAGACATGCATCACCTGCGGAAGGACAAGTTTCGTGACTATTTTGGAGAGGCTCTGGACTTGGTGGAGCAGTTTGCTATTGAGCCGGTGATCTCTTTTCACCTTGACTATGACCCTGAGCTCATCTGTCAGTTCTTTGCCTCAGTGTACTTTCATCCCGGGAGGAGCGGAGGATGACCTGGATGACCAATGGCCGTCAGCTGTCTGCTACATGGAAAGAGTTCATGGATCTGCTGCACATTCCTGATGACGGGCTTCACACCCCCGTTGGCGTTCGCCCCCATGCCAACTCTGAGTCTGCCAACAAGAACCTTCTTCAGCCCTTCCTTGTTGAGAAGGTACTCCCCAATGGCAAGTCATCTTGGGTGTTAAACTCTTTTCTGGATATCATGCATCACATCTTCCGCAACACTCTGTTCCCACGCATTGGCGACAAGGACAAGGTACATGCATATCTAGTGGACATGTTGCTCTTGTGTGCAGAGGCACGTTCTTCTCAGTCTCAGCCACTTGATGTCTCACACATCATGTGCTGTGAGCTTCGGTTTGCGGTGTTCACTCGCAAGGTACCTATCTATGGACCGTACCTGTTTCTGCTGCTCTCCACCACTTGGGAGAAGATGTACCCGGGTGATGAGTTCCTTGCTCCAGACTGGATTCGCCATGAGTCCATCAGCCTCCGCGTCAAGCCCAACTGGGCCAACACCACTACCCGTGTCGAGGCCTCTTCTGCTAGGAGGGCTGCTGGTGAGGGGGAGGTTGCTGTTGCTGAGAATGTTGCTGAGGACCGTGCTGCTAGGTCCACCACTTCTTCCTCTGAGCCGTCATGGGCCAAGAAGCTAAAGGACAAGATGAAGACTCTCTTCTGCATGCAGGCGAAGGGACAGTACAGGGCTCACGTGGCTGACAAGGAGAGTCGCCGCCGTGACAAGAAGGTTATGAGGCTCTTTGGAGAGGATGTGTCTGGCGGGTCTGAGGACGTCATCACACCTGAGGCTGCCTGGATGTCAAAGCAGGGATACAAGTGGACCAGTTCAGAGGATGACCTCGAGGAGACTATCCCCGCCGCTGAGTCTGACGAGGAGCACGAGGAGCAGTGGGACGACTTCTCTGCCTGAGCCACCCCGTGTGTGTAGGTGTCCTCTCTGCCTTTTTGGCGTCTCGATGCCAAAGGGGGAGAGAGTGTAGGGATTTGCGTTGTGTCGTGCTTGGTGTGTTTGTTTGCTTTGTCGTTTGGACCTCGTTTGCTTTTGTTTGGTTTGTGCCTTCGAGACCTATCCTACATATGGTGTAAGACATATGCACTCTATCTATCTTAGTTATCTTATGTTTGTACTATTTTGTCTAGTGATAGATATGCCTTGTCTCTATAATATAGGGGGAGCTCTGTTCCTAGTATTCGTTGCTCATCTAAGGTGGCACACATTTAGGGGGAGCCCGTCTATATATAGAGAGGAGGGGTTTGCATTTACTTAATAGTATTTTCTTTGTGCAAATCCCGTTTTGTCATCAATCCACCAAAAGGGGGAGATTGTAAGGACATATTTATCCCTAAGTGTTTTGGTGATTGATGCAACGCATTTGCGGACTAATCGTGTGCCATGGTATTCCAGACACTTCTTTGCTAGGCACAAGAGATTGGGTGCCCCTCGAAGACTGACGAAGACGGTGTCTTTTCTATGTTTCTTTTTGGTGGATTTGAGTCGTAGGAAAGCCGTACTATTAAGAGGGGGTCCACGTTGGAAAGGTTTGGGTGGAATCATCACGTACACGTCTCCTTCTTATCCCCTCCTTCTTCCTTGGAGCTTCCTCCGTTTTCTTGCCTCCTTGTCTGGCTGCCGTTGTTGGTTGCGGTAGTACTGCTCCTGGGTCAACGGTAGTACCGTAGGCATCCGCGGTAGTATCATGCGGTGGCGCGGTAGTACCGCAGGTGCCCACGGTAGTACCGCTCCCCTGGAGCCGCACTACCGCTGCCCACCAGGCTAGTGCCGCCCCTTTGCGGTAGTAGGAGCGGATGTAATTTTTTACATCCGCACCTACCGCGGTAGTACCGCTTTCGCCATGCGGTAGTACCGCGCTATGCGGTCAGGCAGTAGTACCGCCCCTCAGCAGTACTACTGTGTCGGGTTTTTGCTACTTCCGTTTTCTTTGCGGAAGTAGGGCACGGTAGTGTCCCTTCCCCCTGGTGGGACGTTTGCCCTCGCGGTCAGTACCGCCTGGGGGGTGCAGGTAGTACCGGCTGTGGCGGAAGTTCCGCCCCAGCTTCTGATCTGTGCTGGGGTCACGGTAGTACCGCACTACCGTGCGGTAGACTGTTGGTTGCAAGGCAGTAGTACCGCGTGGCCTTGGCCTGGTAGTACCGCTGGGCAGGCGCGGCAAAGTACCGCTGGCCGCGGGCTTGGTGGGTGGGTAACGGTTGGATCTTTTCCACCCACCTATATAAGGGGTCCCCATTCTTCCCCGTTGACTCACCTCTTCACCATTAAAGCTCCATTATTGCTCCAAGCTCCATTTTCGCCCGATCTCACTCCCTAGCCAACCAAAACTTGTTTGATTTGCTCGGGAGTGGTTGAGAAGGCCCCGATCTACACTTCCACCAAGAGATATTTGATTCCCCCTACTAATCCCTTGCGGATCTTGTTACTCTTGGGTGTTTGAGCATCCTAGACGGTTGAGGTCACTGCGAAGCCATAGTCCATTGTGGTGAAGCTTTCATTGGTGTCGTTGGGAGCCTCCAATTGAGTTGTGGAGATTGCCCCAACCTCGTTTGTAAAGGTTCGGTCGCCGCCTCCAAGGGCACCAATAGTGGAATCACGGCATCTCGCATTGTGTGAGGGCGTGAGGAGATTACGGTGGCCCTAGTGGCTTCTTGGGGAGCATTGTGCCTCCACACCGCTCCAACGGAGACGTACTTCCTCTCAAAGGGAAGGAACTTTGGCAACACATCCTCGTCTCCACCATCTCCACTCTTGGTTCTCTCGTGCCTTTACTTGTGGAAGCTTATTTGTTTCATATATCTTGCTTGCTTGTGTTCCTATCCGTATTGCATCATATAGGTTGCTCACCTAGTTGCATATCTAGACAACCTACTTTGATGCAAAGTTTAAATTGCTAAAGAAAATCTAAAAATTGTTAGTTGCCTATTCACCCCCCCCCGGTAGTCAACCATATCGATCCTTTCAATGTTCCAACAAGGAACAAACTCCAACTTCACCTGCAACTAGCAACGCTATAAGAGGGGCTGAGCAAAGCGGTAACATAGCCAAACAACGATTTTCTAGGAAAGGTGGGTTAGAGGCTTGTGTTGGAAATATGCCCTAGAGGCAATAATAAATTAGTTATTATTATATTTCCTTGTTCATGATAATCGTTTATTATCCATGCTAGAATTGTATTGATAGGAAACTCAGATACATGTGTGGATACATAGACAACACCATGTCCCTAGTAAGCCTCTAGTTGACTAGCTCGTTGATCAATAGATGGTTACGGTTTCCTGACCATGGACATTGGATGTCGTTGATAACGGGATCACATCATTAGGAGAATGATGTGATGGACAAGACCCAATCCTAAGCCTAGCACAAGATCATGTAGTTCGTATGCTAAAGGTACACTACAGGTATCTCCGAAAGTGTCTGTTGGGTTGGCACGAATCGAGACTGGGATTTGTCACTCTGTGTAAATGGAGAGGTATCTCTGGGCCCACTCGGTAGGACATCATCACAATGTGCACAATGTGATCAAGGAGTTGATCACGGGATGATGTGTTACGGAACAAGTAAAGAGACTTGCCGGTAACGAGATTGAACAAGGTATCGGGATACCGACGATCGAATCTCGGGAAAGTATCGTACCGATAGACAAAGGGAATTGTATGCGGGATTGATTGAATCCTCGACATCGTGGTTCATCCGATGAGATCATCGAGGAGCATGTGGGAGCCAACATGGGTATCCAGATCCCGCTGTTGGTTATTGGCTGGAGAGTCGTCTCGGTCATGTCTACGTGTCTCCCGAACCCATAGGGTCTACACACTTAAGGTTCGGTGACGCTAGGGTTATAGAGATATTAGTATGCGGTAACCCGAAAGTTGTTCGGAGTCCCGGATGAGATCACGGACATCACGAGGAGTTCCGGAATGGTTCGGAGGTAAAGATTTATATGTGGGAAGTCTTGTTTTGGTCGCCGGAAAAGTTTCGCGCATTATCGGTATTGTACCGGGAGTGCCGAAAGGGGTCCGGGGGTCCACCAAAGGGGTCCACCTGCCCCGGGGGGCCACATGGGCTGTAGAGGTGTGCGCCTTGGCCTATATGGGCCAAGGGCACCAGCCCCAAGAGGCCCATGCGCCAAGAGATAAGGGAAAGGAAGAGTCCTAATGGGGGAAGGCACCTCCGAGGTGCCTTGGGGAGGATGGACTCCTCCCTGGCCGCACCCTTCCTTGGAGGAAGGGCCAAGGCTGCGCCCCCCCCTCTCCCTTGGCCCTATATATAGTGGGGGGAAGGGAGGGCAGCTGAACCTAAGCCCCGGCGCCTCCCTCTCATTCCCATGACACATCTCCCTCCTCCCGCAGCGCTTGGCGAAGCCCTGTTGGAATCCCGCTACTTCCACCACCACGCCGTCGTGCTGCTGGATCTCCATCAACCTATCCTTCCCCCTTGCTAGATCAAGAAGGAGGAGACGTCGCTGCTCCGTACGTGTGTTGAACGCGGAGGTGCCGTCCGTTCGGCGCTAGGATCATCGGTGATTTGGATCACGACGAGTACGACTCCATCAACCCCGTTCTCTTGAACGCTTCCGCGTGCGATCTACAAGGGTATGTAGATCCACTCCTCCCTCGTTGCTAGATGACTCCATAGATTGATCTTGGTGATACGTAGAAAATTTTGAATTATTTCTACGTTCCCCAACAGTGGCATCATGAGCCAGGTTTATGCGTAGTTTCTATGCACGAGTAGAACACAAAGTAGTTGTGGGCGTTGATTTTGTTCAATATGCTTACCGTTACTAGTCCAATCTTGATTCGGCGGCATTGTGGGATGAAGCGGCCCGGACCAACCTTACACGTACGCTTACGTGAAACCGGTTCCACCGACTGATATGCACTAGTTGCATAAGGTGGCTGGCGGGTGTCTGTCTCTCCCACTTTAGTCGGATCGGATTCGATGAAAAGGGTCCTTATAAAGGGTAAATAGCAATTGGCATATCACGTTGTGGTTTTTGCGTAGGTAAGAAACGTTCTTGCTAGAAACCCATAGCAGCCACGTAAAACATGCAAACAACAATTAGAGGACGTCTAACTTGTTTTTGCAGGGTATGCTATGTGATGTGATATGGCCAAAGGATGTGATGAATGATATATGTGATGTATGAGATGATCATGTTCTTGTAATAGGAATCACGACTTGCATGTCGATGAGTATGACAACCGGCAGGAGCCATAGGAGTTGTCTTAATTTATTTATGACCTGCGTGTCAACATAAACGTCATGTAATTACTTTACTTTATTGCTAACCGTTAGCCATAGTAGTAGAAGTAATAGTTGGCGAGACAACTTCATGAAGACACGATGATGGAGATCATGATGATGGAGATCATGGTGTCATGCCGGTGACGATGATGATCATGGAGCCCCAAAGATGGAGATCAAAAGGAGCAAAGTGATGATGGCCATATCATGTCACTATTTGATTGCATGTGATGTTTATCATGTTTATACATCTTATTTGCTTAGAACGACGGTAGTAAATAAGATGATCCCTCATAATAATTTCAAGAAAGTGTTCCCCATAACTGTGCACCGTTGCGAAAGTTCGTCGTTTCGAAGCACCACGTGATGATCGGGTGTGATAGATTCTTACGTTCGAATACAACGGGTGTTGACGAGCCTAGCATGTACAGACATGGCCTCAGAACACATGCAAAACACTTAGGTTGACTTGACGAGCCTAGCATGTACAGACATGGCCTCGGAACACAAGAGACCGAAAGGTCGAGCAGGAGTCGTATGGTAGATACGATCAACATGAAGATGTTCACCGATGATGACTAGTCCGTCTCACGTGATGATCGGACACGGCCTAGTTGACTCGGATCATGTAATCACTTAGATGACTAGAGGGATGTCTATCTGAGTGGGAGTTCATAAGATGAACTTAATTATCCTGAACATAGTCAAGAGGTCTTCGCAAATTATGTCGTAGCTCGCGCTTCAGTTCTACTGTTTAGATATGTTCCTAGAGAAAATTTAGTTGAAAGTTGATAGTAGCAATTATGTGGACTAGGTCCGTAAACTGAGGATTGTCCTCATTGCTTCATAGAAGGCTTATGTCCTTAATGCACCGCTCAGTGTGCTGAACCTCGAATGTTGTCTGTGGATGTTGCGAACATCTGACATACACGTTTTGATAACTACGTGATAGTTCAGTTAAACGGTTTAGAGTTGAGGCACCGAAGACGTTTTGAAATGTCGCGAAACATATGAGATGTTTTGAGGGCTGAAATTGGGATTTCAGGCTCGTGCCCACGTCAAGAGGTATAAGACCTCCGGCGATTTTCTTAGCCTACAAACTAAGGGAGAAAAGCTCAATTGTTGAGCTTGTGCTCAGATTGTCTGAGTACAACAATCATTTGAATCGAGTGGGAGTTGATCTTCCAGATGAAATAGTGATAGTTCTCCGAAGTCATTACCACCAAGCTGCTAGAGCTTCGTGATGAACTATGATATATCAGGGACATATATGATGATCCTTGAGATATTCGCGATGTTTGACACCACAAAAGTAGAAATCAAGAAGGAGCATCAATTATTGATGGTTGGTGAAACCACTAGTTTCAAGAAGGGCAAGGGCAAGAAGGGATACTTCATGAAACGGCAAATCAGCTGCTGCTCTAGTGAAGAAACCCAAGGTTGAACCCAAACCCGAGACTAAGTGCTTCTGTAATAAGGGGAACATCCACTGGAGCAGAATTACCCTAGATACTTGGTAGATGAGAAGGCTGGCAAGGTCGATAGGAGTATATTGGATATACATTGTGTTAATGTGTACTTTACTAGTACTCCTAGTAGCACCATGGTATTAGATACCGGTTCGGTTGCTAAATGTTAGTAAACTCGAAATAAAAGGCTGCGGAGTAAATGGAGACTAGCTAAAGGTGAGCTGGCAATATGTGTTGGAAGTTTTTCCAAGCTTGATGTGATCAAACATCACACGCTCCCTCTACCATCGAGATTGGTGTTTGCGTTGAGCATAGACATGATTGGATTATGTCTATCGCAATACGGTTATTCATTTAAGGAGAATAATGGTTGCTCTGTTTATTTGAATAATACCTTCAATGGTCTTACACCTAAAATGAATGGTTTGTTGAATCTCGACCGTAGTGATACACATGTTCATGCCAAAAGATATAAGATAGTAATGATAGTACCACCTACTTGTGGCACTGCCACGTAAGTCATATCGGTATAAAACGCATGAAGAAGCTCCATGTTGATGGATCTTTGGGCTCACTCGTTTTTGAAAAGTTTGAGACATGTGAACCATGTCTATTGGTGTATATGCATGAAGAAACTCCATGCAAATGGACCGTTTGGACTCACTTGATTTTGAATCACTTGAGACATGCAAATCATACCACATGGGCAAGATGACTGAAAGCCTCGTTTTCAGTAAAATGGAACTAGAAAGCAACTTGTTGGAAGTAATACATTTTGATGTGTGCAGTCCAATGAGTGCTGAGGTGTGTAGTGGATATCGTTATGTTCTTACTTCACAGATGATTTAAGTAGATGTTGAGTACATTTACTTGACGAATCATGAGTCCGAATTATTGAAAGGTTCAAGTATTTCAGGGTGAAGTTGAAAGATCGTCGTGACAAGAATATCTATGATATGATCATAGAGATGAATATCTGAATTACGAGTTTGGCACAGAATTAAGACATTGTGGAAATTGTTTCACAACTAATACAGCCTGGAACACCATAGTGTGATGGTGTGTCCGAACATCATAACTGCACCCTATTGGATATGATGCATACCATGATGTCTCTTATCGAATTACCATGATAGTTTATGGGTTAGGCATTAGAGACAACCGCATTCACTTTAAATAGGGAACCACGTAATTCCGATGAGATGACACCGTATGAACTATGGTTTAGAGAAACCTAAGCTGTCATTTCTTAAAAGTTTGGGGCTACGACGCTTATGTGAAAAAGTTTCAGGCTGATAAGCTCGAACCCAAAGCGGATAAATGCATCTTCATAGGACACCCAAAACAGTTGGGTATACCTCCTGTCTCAGATCCGAAAGCAATAAGGGATTGTTTCTTGAATCAGGTCCTTTCTCGAGGAAAAGTTTCTCTCGAAAGAATTGAGTGGGAGGATGGTGGAGACTTGATGAGGTTATTGAACCATCTCTTCAACTAGTGTGTGGCAGGGCACAGGGAGTTGTTCCTGTGGCACCTACACCAATTGAAGTGGAAGCTTATGATAGTGATCATGAAACTTCAGATCAAGTCACTACCAAACCTCGTGGGATGACAAGGATGCGTACTACTTCAGAGTGGTACGTAATCCTGTCTTGGAAGTCATGTTGCTAGACAACAATGAACCTACGAGCTATGGAGAAGCGATGGTGGGCCTGGATTCCAAAATGGCTTGAGGCCATATAATCGGAGAGAGGATCCATGTATGAAAACAAAGTGTAGACTTTGGAAGAGCTACTTGATGGTCGTAAGGCTGTTAGGTACATATGGATTTTAAAAGGAAGACGGACAATGATGGTAAGTATCACCATTAAGAAAGCTTGACTTGTCGTTAAGATGTTTTCCGACAAGTTCAAGGAGTTGACTACGATGAGACTTTCTCACTCGTAGCGATGCTAAGAGTCTGTTGGAATTATATTAGCAATTATTGCATTATTTATGAAATCTTGCAGATAGGATGTCAAAACATTGTTTCCTCGACGATTTTCTTGAGGAAAGGTTGTATGTGATACAACCGGAAAGTTTTGTCAATCCTGAAAGATGCTAATAAGTATGCAAAGCTCCAGCAATCCTTCTAAGGACTGGAGTAAGCATCTCGGAGTTGGAATGTATGCTTTGATGAGATGATCAAAGATTTGGGGTGTATACAAAGTTTATGAGAAACTTGTATTTCCAAAGAAGTGAGTGGGAGCACTATAGAATTTCTGATGAATATATGTTGTTGACATATTGTTGATCAGAAATGACGTAGAATTTTTGGAAAGCATATAGGGTTATTTGGAAAGTGTTTTTCAATGGAAAGCCTGGATTAAGCTACTTGAACATTGAGCATCAAGATCTATAAGGATAGATCAAAACGCTTAATGGTACTTTCAAATGAGCACATACCTTGACATGATCTTGAAGGTGTTCAAGATGGATCAGTCAAAGAAGGAGTTCTTGCCTAAGTTGTAAGGTATGAAGTTAAGACTTAAAGCTCGACCACGGCAGAATAGAGAGAAAGGACAAAGGTCGTCCCCTATGCTTAAGATGTAGGCTCTACAGTATGCTATGCTATGTACCGCACCTGAAGTGTGCCTTGCCATGAGTCAGTCAAGGGGTACAAGAGTGATCCAAGAATGGATCACAAGACAGCGGTCAAAGTTATCCTTAGTAACTAGTGGACTAAGGAATTTTCTCGATTATGGAGGTGATAAAAGAGTTCGTCGTAAAGGGTTACGCCGATGCAAACTTTGACACTAATCCAGATTATTCTGAGTAGTAAACTGGATTCGTATAGTAGAACAGTTATTTGGAATAGCTCCAAATAGAACGTGGTAGCTGCATCTAGGAGATGACATAGAGATTTGTAAAGCACACACAGATCTGAAAGGTTCAGACTCGTTGACTGTAACCTCTCTCACAAGCATAACATGATCAAACCCAGAACTCTTTGGGTGTTAGTCACATGGGGATGTGACCTTGAGTGTTAATCACATATCGATGTGAACTGGATTATTGACTCTAGTGCAAGTGGGAGACTGTTGGAAATATGCCCTAGAGGCAATAATAAATTAGTTATTATTATATTTCCTTGTTCATGATAATCGTTTATTATCTATGCTAGAATTGTATTGATAGGAAACTCAGATACATGTGTGGATACATAGACAACACCATGTCCCTAGTAAGCCTCTAGTTGACTAGCTCGTTGATCAATAGATGGTTACGGTTTCCTGACCATGGACATTGGATGTCGTTGATAACGGGATCACATCATTAGGAGAATGATGTGATGGACAAGACCCAATCCTAAGCCTAGCACAAGATCATGTAGTTCGTATGCTAAAGCTTTTCTAATGTCAAGTATCATTTCCTTAGACCATGAGATTGTGCAACTCCCGGATACCGTAGGAATACTTTGGGTGTGCCAAACGTCACAACGTAACTGGGTGGCTATAAAGGTACACTACAGGTATCTCCGAAAGTGTCTGTTGGGTTGGCACGAATCGAGACTGGGATTTGTCACTCCGTGTAAATGGAGAGGTATCTCTGGGCCCACTCGGTAGGACATCATCACAATGTGCACAATGTGATCAAGGAGTTGATCACGAGATGATGTGTTACAGAACGAGTAAAGAGACTTGCCGGTAACAAGATTGAACAAGGTATCAGGATACTGACGATCGAATCTCGGGCAAGTATCGTACCGATAGACAAAGGGAATTGTATGCGGGATTGATTGAATCCTCGACATCGTGGTTCATCTGATGAGATCATCGAGGAGCATGTGGGAGCCAACATGGGTATCTAGATCCCGCTGTTGGTTATTGGCCGGAGAGTCGTCTCGGTCATGTCTACGTGTCTCCCGAACCCGTAGGGTCTACACACTTAAGGTTCGGTGACGCTAGGGTTATAGAGATATTAGTATGCGGTAACCCAAAAGTTGTTCGGAGTCCCGGATGAGATCCCGGACATCACGAGGAGTTCCAGAATGGTCCAGAGGTAAAGATTTATATATGGGAAGTCTTGTTTTGGTCGCCGGAAAAGTTTCGCGCATTATCGGTATTGTACCGGGAGTGCCGAAAGGGGTCCGGGGGTCCACCTGCCCCGGGGGGCCACATGGGCTGTAGGGGTGTGCGCCTTGGCCTATATGGGCCAAGGGCACCAGCCCCAAGAGGCCCATGCGCCAAGAGATAAGGGAAAGGAAGTGTCCTAAAGGGGGAAGGCACCTCCGAGGTGCCTTGGGGAGGATGGACTCCTCCCTGGCCACACCCTTCCTTGGAGGAAGGGCCAAGGCTGCGCCCCCCCTCTCCCTTGGCCCTATATATAGTGGGGGGAAGGGAGGGCAGCCGAACCTAAGCCCTGGCGCCTCCCTCTCATTCCCATGACACATCTCCCTCCTCCCGCAGTGCTTGGCGAAGCCCTGTTGGAATCCCGCTACTTCCACCACCATGCCGTCGTGCTGCTGGATCTCCATCAACCTCTCCTTCCCCCTTGCTGGATCAAGAAGGAGGAGACGTTGCTGCTCCGTACGTGTGTTGAATGCGGAGGTGCCGTCCGTTCGGCGCTAGGATCATCGGTGATTTGGATCACGACGAGTACGACTCCATCAACCCCGTTCTCTTGAATGCTTCTGCGCGCGATCTACAAGGGTATGTAGATCCACTCCTCCCTCGTTGCTAGATGACTCCATAGATTGATCTTGGTGATACGTAGAAAATTTTGAATTATTGCTACGTTCCCCAACAGCTTGACATGGCAATATGGGAGGCATGATATAGCAAGTGGTAGGTATCGTGGCATAGCAATAGAGCGAGCAACTAGCAAGCAAAGATAGAAGTGATTTCGAGGGTATGGTCATTGTGCCTACAAAGTTCTCCGAGTTGACGAAAGCTTGATCCTCGTAAGCGTACTCAACGGGTTCCTCGATCACGTACTCGTCTCCCGGCTCTACCCAAAGCAAGAGCATAAGCAAAAGAAAACACAATCAACCACGGTGCAATGCACAAGCAACATGATGCAACACATGACATGATATGCGGGATGAGATATGCAATGCGTATGCATGCTTCGGAAGAGAAAGATTGAACCAGGCCTCAACTTGGCAAACCAAGTGTGCCGCTGGAAAGATGAGTTGATTTCGGTCGAAATCGATATAAAGATCACCGGAAGCGGATGCACGGTTTGCAAATGGCAAGCAAAACAAGAATGACACAATTCTGCGATCAACAACACGAAGCCATCTAAAATGCAACAAGAAACTAAGCTACTGCACCTAACATAGCAACAAAGCACATGGCAGTGATCTGCTCAAGATGCTTGACAAAAGATGAGCACCGAGCTACGGCTAAATCACACAATAGCATGTTCAAACAAGCATGGCAAAAGGGCAAAAGATACCAGCTTCACAGACTTAGTGAAAATACTAACATACCAGAAATTAACACCAGGAAGCAATGTTTAGAGCAAGATAACAACATGCTACAGGAACAGAACATAGCAAACAAAGGCATGGCATGAATCTACTCAAAGCATAGAACAAAAGTCCCTTACTGACCATAAGCCAAAAAGGATCAAAAGATATGATGGCACCCATATAAACATAGCAAGTTCCGTTAACAGATTCAGACTTAGCAGAAAACTGGACATGGCAGAAACAGAGTTATGAAGGCCTCTTTGCGAGCTCGATTTACTCACCACAAGGCATTGCATGACAAGCTAAGCATACTACCAACAAGAAGGCATGTTCATAAACCAAAACTAGAACAAACTCATAGCATGCATGGATCAACTACAACAAACTTGGCAAAATTGATTAACACGTAAACAATCCGCCAGGAACATTTTATAGCAAAAGTAGAGCAAGATTAAGTCATGCTAGGGCACTCCATAATTGCAAACAGGGACATGGATGGATAGAGCATAACCATATGTCAAAATCATCCTTACTGAACATACTCAAAAGAAGCATGGATATCTCTGTAGCAACATGAACACATGGCATAAAAATAACAGCAGAGCAATGACTTGGTGAAATTCTAAGTCTCTGAAATCAGCAATATCACGAGAGCTACTTTGCATGCTTGTGCTAGTCACCACAAAGATCACAAAAATACATGGCATACACCCCTGTAAAGATGGCATGACATAGCCCAAAACACATGTAGAGCTCATGCCCATATGCATCACACAATAATTGTGACAAAAATGACAAATGCTCATAATCTGCTAAGTAATAGGAACTAACATTTTATAGCACTCTTGCATCAACGATTTGAGCATTAAGATGGACTCAAACAAACATGGTATAATGGAACAAAATGAAGAGCACATCATGATGAACATTTCGATATATAGCATGCACAAAACGGAACAACACACAGGAAGTTATGATGCAATGAACATGGGCTGAAAATGCTAGGGACTTGGGGGAAAACGGGGTCAACCTAGGGTTTGACCCGATCTGGATCTGGATTTGGCGCGCGCGGATGACGAGGACGGCCGGAGCTGTGGTTCTCGCCGGAATCCGGGAAGGAAAGGGCCGGGGGCGGCTCGTCGGAGATGGGGACCTCGCCCTCGGGCGGCGCGACGAGGAGGCAGAGGACGGCGCTACACGGGCGGCGGGGAACGGCGCACGGCGGCGGACGGCGAGGCCGGCGGCGAGGCGCGACGCGGGTGGCGGGGTGGAGCCGGACGGCGACCGGATCTCGCGGTGGCGGCGGCGCAGGCTCGCGGGCGAGACGCGGGCGGCGGAGGAGCGGGTCGGGCGACAGCGACAGGCGGCTGGGCCCGATGGGCCCCGCGTGGGCCCTGGCGGGCCGGCGGGTGAGGCGCGGCGGCGGGGACGGCGTGGACAGGTGGCGGCCTGCGATTTGCCGGGGGGGGAGGGGGGCGGACGTGTCTGGCGCGGCGCGAATGCGTCCGGACGCGCGGAGGAGGAGGAGGTTAGGGTTCATCCGCGAAAATTTGGAGGGGATCACATATATATATATATAGGTAGAGGGAGCTAGGAGAGTCCAAATGGAGAGCGGTTTTCGGCCACGCGATCGTGATCGAACGGCCGAGAGGATGGAGGGGGTTTGGACGGGTTATTGGGTCACTTTGGAGGGGTGTTGGGCTGAAACACACACGAGGCCTTTACGGTTCCCCGGTTAACCGTTGGGGTATTAAACGGACTTCAAATGGCACGAAACTTGACAGGTGGTCTACTGGTGGTGTACCAAGGCCGCTTGGCAAATCTCGGTCCATTCCGAGAAAGTTTAACACCCGCACACGAAAAGAGGCAAAAGGGGGCGTCGGAGGACGTAGGAGTGTCGGATTGAGAAACGGACAACGGGGAAAATGTTCGGATGCATGAGACGAACACGTATGGAAATGGGATGCACATGATGACATGATATGATATGCATGACATGGACAAAATGCAAAACAAAGACAAAACCCAACCACGAAGAGAAAATCACATCGCATCTCCGGAAAAGGCAAGAGACGGAGTACGAATATGGAAAGTCGTATCTGGGGCGTTACATTGTGGTACCAGACAACCCATCATGGTCCTTGTGGACTCGGACGATCCATGGTGCTAGTTATGGGTTTGGTTGACCCAAAAGTACCGACCTTAGTCGTTCAGACCCATAAGTACTGATCTTGGTCATTCGGACCCACAAGTACCGATCTTAGTCATTCGATCCCACAAATACTAATCTTTGTCGTCTGAGTCCAGATGTAACACTATTTTTCGTTCTGAATCCACAAGTACTGATTTGCTCGTTTCGTCCCACTAATACCGCTCTTAGTCATCTCGACCAACAAGTATCAGTCTTACTCATCTGGGCCCACAAGTACCGATCTTAGTCATCTAGACCCACAATTAGTCGTCCGGATTCACAAGTATAAATCTTAGTTGTGTTAGTTCTGTGTCAGGACTCAGGACTACCTGTAGTGTTAGTAGGTCCAGATCCGAACTACCAATAGTGCTAGTACTAGGTCTAGACTACCCATACTGGTAGTTTTGGGTACGAACAACCCATAGTGCTAGTCGTGGGTTAGAAAACCCCATAATGGTAATGTTGTATTGGGAGTACCTGTAGTGCTAGTTGAGGGACCAAACGACCCGTTATGCTAGTTGTGTGTCGATACTATATAAAAAATTAATTGGGGGGGGGGGGGAGGGAGGGAGGGAAGACATAATTTTTTTTAACCAACTGCAATAAACCAGAACTTGTAGCCTCTAGGCAAATTAATACTTGTATTACCCACATTGGTCGCAAAATACATGTATGGCTAGCAATATATACTTCATAAGAGAACTAACCACACCAAAATATATGTACTTGTCTACATGGATATATCGCTCTGCCATCAAACTTCAAAGACATTATCTGAGCCAACTAACAACTATAAAAAGAGTGGTACTGTAGATCAGCTTTTCGATCCGCCATGCTCTTGAATTCTGTTAAAATATCCTCAAAGTTGCACTTTTCTGCAATTTCACGCTCTATGTGAACAACCAAGTTATTGGCAAGATTCTCATCTTCCATCTTATTGACTCAACAAGGAGTTGGCAACGGCCAGTCAATGTTGACCTAGCAACAAATATGATCTCCGCACACTATCTCTTTTATTTGGTGGGTATTGCCAAATTTGTGGTCACAATGCAGGGTCTCGCTCCAAGAATTCCATACCTCGAAATACAACAGAAAGAGGAATTGAATTATTTGTTTGAGGCTCTTCATCTTGAGTTTCATGTTGTTGTTCCAAATCAAGAAGCAGGGGTAAAGGTTGCGTTGGTGGAGGATCTTCTGCTATTGCTTCTGTCCTTTGTCTTTCGAATAACAACTGAATGTTGCCATTGCTTCCCTTAACCATGGTCACTTGATCAGTCTAATCTCCGTTTGAGAACAACCGGTAGCAACCACTCAACAAAACAAATACAAATATGTGATGCAAAACACAAGAAAACCCCAATTAGATCAAACTCCTACAAGAAGCAACAAAAATTCCAAATTTTAGTGTTGCCCCTATTTCCCCAATTTCACTATCTACTCGTACAGATGCAACACTACACACGGATGTGGGATCCAAATTCCAAGTTTCCAACAGTTTAAGATGGGCGCAGCCACACAAAGCAGTTACAAATTCGTACGGGGAGGAGCGGCCGTTGACGACGGGTGGCCGGCCGGCCGGCTGACGTGGACGACCACCGAACTCGCGAGGCGAGTGGCGAAGAGCAGGCGACCACTATGCCCTTGTTCCTCCCTCGTCGGTGCCGGGATGTTTGCCGGCGGCGCGCGCGGATCAGGGCGAGAGCGTCGACCCGTGGAGCGAGTGCGGCAACAGTTTTTTTTTGAAAAATAATAGACTTCATTAATTGCAAACAACCGTTACACTGTTTATAAAAAGAGGCACAATATCATCCAAGGGCTCGTCAAACCAATCACTTGTTGCGGAGAATTTAGCTAACCTAGTAAGTTCACGGACAACCTTATTCGCTTTTCTGTTACAATGTTCAAAACTAATAAAAGGAAAATCACAAGCTAGAAAATAATAATCCTCAAAAACCGCTGTTGCTGCTCCCGTGGATCATCCTCCATTCTTCATGGTATCAATGACCTTAATATTATTAGAGTTCATAATAAGCCGATTGCAACCCACTCTTGATGTAAGAGACAAGCCAAACCTTAGAGTGCGGCGACAAGTTGAGGCGAGCGTGGTTGGGGAATAGGGAGTAAAGGCGAACAGTGGAGGAGGAAGCGGGTTACACTCCTAGCCTGAAGTGTGCATGCGTGCCGATGGTTTGATGGGCCATTAGCCAATTATTCAGATTACTAATACCTAGTAAAAGAAATTGGGCGGGGGAGGGGAGGGGAGGGGAGGGGGCACAACCCCCTTAGGCCTCTACATAGCTCCGCTGTTGGTAGGGCCGAATCACTACTAGCTACTCTCGATCTATCGGGCCAACAAAGAACACTACGGATCATCCTAGGTCGCTAAGTGTCACACGTACCACCACGAATCACTCTGAATCGCTCAAGCGCACATGTAATGATCATAGTCGTCTCAGGTAAAAAATATCACTCTTACTCGTTCAGGCTTGCAAGTACCGTTCAGAGTCGTCCGTGCTCAAAAGTACCGCTCTAGGTCCTTTGGGCTTACAAGTACCGATTTTATTCAGTCTGATAATTTTCTGTCTTGGTCGTCCGGACCCACAACTACCGACCTTATTGTCCCATTCCACAAGTACCGATCTTTGTCGCTCGGGTCCACATGTACTGTTATTTGTCATTTGGGTCCACACATACCGGTTTTACTCATTTGACCCACTAGTACCGCTCTTAGTCGTCTCGACCCACAAGTACCGCTCTTAGTCATTCGGCCCCACTAGTACCGTTCTTAGTCGTCCGGATCCATCAATACGTGTCTAATTCGTTCGGACTCATAAATACCAATTTTAGTCGTTCAGACTCACAAGTACCAATCTTAGTTGTGCTAATTGTGTGTTAGAACTACATGTATTGTTAATAGGCCCTGGTCTGGACTACCCATATTAGTAGTTGTAGGTTCGGACGACTCATAATGCTAGTAGTGGGTCCTGGCTACCCATACCGATAGTTCTGGTCCGGAGGCCCATAGTGCTAGTCATAGGCATGGACAACCTGTGTCGAGACTACCTGTAGTGCTAGTCGAGGGACCAAACGACCCGTTGGGTCCGAACAACACATAGTGGTAGCATTGATAGTTAAAGTCCACAAGCCACGACCATCATAATTGTACATTCTAGTGAATATAATATAAAATACATTTACATTTAGCCGTAGTTTCTTTGAACACGTGCACAACTCATTTGCTACAAGCTTAAGATATCTTGTACACGACCCATTCCTCCTAATCCCTGTGCTTGGATTTGACTTGACCTCCCAGTGCATCATTCATGGTTTGGTGCACATGAGATAGTCCTCTCCACATGTTTTGTTGAGAAAGGAAGGTAGTTCAATTAATTGCTCTGACAAAAAAAATAGCACATGAACGTATACGGTTTAGTGAATATATTAATTGCTGAACATATGTAGAGGACGTTGCTTGACATCATACAACGTGGGCGGTGTATCCGTGTCTGCCGGTGAAGCTACTCATCATGTTCGTTCCTTTGATGTCCATGGCGTGCATAATAATTTATCTATACATTCATGAGTAGATATTAAGTAAAGAAATAACACATGAACGCATACAGTTTAGTATATGATACACTCCTTCGACGAAAAACATGAAAATGATCAGCCCCATCTATGTATATCTTTTTTCGAGAAAGATATGTATTCTTTTTATTTCACTTGTTTTGTTGTTGAGGACATTTAGGGTCAGTGTGTGGAAGAAACACCAGTCTTAAACAAATAAACTGGTCTTGAAAATTAAAATAGCCCAAAGACTCAACCACAAGCGTGGTGAGAGGAATTCCAAAGACCGAATCATTGCACTAAGAACAAACTGCAAGTAAAGAGAATACAATTTAAACACTATATCATTGGTGCATTGCAGGATTTGTAGCTGGCTTTAAACGCATGTAGTAAAGAGTTTCCTAAAGAAAACGCATATAAAGCAGTTAAGCACTATAGCACTAATGCATATGGGCTCCATGTTAAGACCCAAACTTTACATGGTAGAGTTTTTAGTTGGCTAAATATATATAGTAGGACCTCCTCAAGACCAACTTATGGAATAACACCAATGTTGCAAAAACATGGGCCTTAAGAGAAAAATAGCCTTGCGACCCACTCTCAAGCATTATGAGAAGGAGTTTTGGGAAGAAAAGAGAAACTAAGACCGGGTCATAGTGCTAGGAGCAAGCTGTAAGAAATGAAAAACAATTTCTCCCTTTTCTCGCACAAAAGGTATCAAGTGACTTTGTGGTTAAGTTGTTGGGGCTACGAGGAAGAAAAGTTAACATTGGGCTCCAATTTAAGACTCCCAGAAATCTTAAACATTATAGGTAATTTTGGTTGTTGTAACACATATGGTGGGGCATGCCTTAAGTTGTGCTCACGATTTAAACACTGGAGTCTTTCTAAAATAGTAAGCGTGAAACATGGCAAGACTTTTCTGTTTCATTCTTTCCAAGAATTTTTATTTTATTTTATTTTGTTTCAGAGGATCTACCCTTCTTAAAAATAATAATCTAAGCCTGTTTTCACAAACTCGCTCGACGAATTATGATTAAAGAGCCTTGAGATAAAAATATGTAAGGGTGATAATGTGGACACTCGTGCATGAGGGTTATGTCTATAATATTGCCTCTAAGCTTGTGTGAGATTAACCTTATGAATCTCATATGTGGAGGTGAAAGGTAAAATGCAGAGTCTCTGAAATCATGTACTTGTAGTATGCACGCCCACAAGATTTACCCACTAATATGTCAGAGACGTATCTACTTTTTTAAACACTTTTGTTATGTTATTGCCATCTAACTTGCATAATTTGGATAAAAATTAACCGGTCTGACGTCGTTTTCAGTAGAATTTGTAATGGTGTTATTTTCTATGCATGAAAAATGCCCAATAAAATAAAATAAGTATATGCCTAAAGTTTTCCAGATAAAAGAGCCATGGGACCAGAAGATGGAGCGAGGGGTGCCCAGGGCCACCACACGGCCCAAGACTTGGCAGCAAGGTGGGGCGCGTGGCCCCTGTGGCACGCCTCCCTTCGCCCTTTCACCTACCTAAGTTATCTGCCCTGAAAAATCTTGGGTTTTTTGTTGTATTTTTGTGGGACAGAGCCGACGGCACCGCTGATCTCTTGTGGAGGTTGTGTAGAGGCTGAGTTGGCCTCTGGAGAGGGGGACTCTTCGCCATTGCCATCACCAATTTCATGATCTTTCCACTCAAATCTAACAAAATGGACACCTATTACATAAGGGATCTCATCCAATTCCTCATCCACCCCATTCCCCCACTCATGTTACATCACTGCAATCCAAGTACAATCACTACATCACTTTTGTTGCTGATAAATTATCACAAAAACTATTTTTTTAGGCGTGGTTGAATTGACAACTCAACTGCTAAGATTTATCAATAGAAAATAATCTTGATAACCAAAAGTTTAAGGTATAGTAACAGTCGTCAAAGAAAGTACCACAACCCAAATTTAGTGATTCAGCACAAGGGGAGCCAAACAATATTTATAAACTTCAGCACCTACACATTCTCCAAGATGACAAATATGACCAGACACTCGCTGCAAGGACGATAAAAAGGGGCAAAAAGACTCAAAGTAAGGAAATGCCACGACGTGCAATCTATAGGAGTAACCTCGGTGGTGCAAAGTTATGGAGGAAAGGATGGTGGTGAACAACACCGATAAGTTTGTGAGGTATCTATGTTCGATGTGCATGCTTGATGAGCACAAGTCCTATAGTTAGACTTGCACGGTTGAAATGTGTGGTTTTTTGTTAGGGCTTGTTGAATGGTCATTATGGCTTCTTGAACTATAGGTCATACGAAAAATGTGTTGTGAAATAGACCCACCTTGACTTCTCAAATGGAGGAGACGAATTTTGTCGCAGTGAGAAAATGTAATGTAGGAATTCACACATCCTTGGGAGAAATGGGACTGGATCTTTCGCTCCACATTTGTTACACTTTGATGATTTGTCAAATTTTCTTGTAACTGAAATTTTGACCCAACCTTCATTGCCAATGTAACATCTTCCCTCTATCATCATTCACCTCCCCTCTGATACACACAATGAGCAAAATACCAGTTGATACCATCAGCAGAGGAGGGGACCTAGGGTGGCAACAAGGAGCGTCAATGGTAGCAGTGGAGAGCAGAGAACTATGGTGGCAGTGCTGCATTAATGGAACATTGGCATCAATATCTTTTAGAAAAGATGGGGGCGTGCCCAAGCAAAGGGGTGTCAGGGCAGGAAGACGAGGGAGGGTAATAGAGAATGAAGAAGGTGTGGTTAGCCGGACTGGTCAAACCAAGTGCTTTGATGTAGGCATCAACTCAAATCCATCGAGGGCATTCATCCACAAATCCGGGCCTAGTGTTTTCAGATAATGTGAAAACAAATAGTGCAAGATCATTTTTCAAGAAATGTTGCCAAAGAATATCAACTGAAAAAAAGGAAAGGCCATCAGAGGGGTGGTTTTTTGGCTCTCTCGTTCCGAAAAAGGCATTAATCTCAATCAATGATTAGGGCATGTAGGGAAAAGCAATTAAGTGCATAATAATACATGTAAACAAACCTAGATATGTGGGCCATGCACATTAAAAGCTTTTGTGTCATTGCAAGATGGTGCATAATCACTTTGGATTTTAAATTTATTATCCGTGCTCATGCTGATGTTTTGCATTAATAGTGTTTCTACCTATACCAAAAATCAAACAATCATAGTCTATCCAGGTTTGTATTTCCCATTTATTCATGTCGATGTAGCATCTTCTCTTAAAAACATTCAAATAATTAAATATGATGAAATTCTTTGTTTTCTTAGACGGAACATATTTTTTTAAGAAACAACAACATGAAACTAACATTGTGAAGCTTCCGACCTTCTACTGGAAAAAAAATCATGGAGCATCATGAAATTCCCTCCCAAAATTGGTAACCATGAAATCCTTGGTTTTATTAGAAAAGACACAACTTCTGAAATTATTTATTGTGGTACCCTCTCTTATCCATTCGAAGTTGGACTTCTGGAAAATCGCGAAATGCATTGGACGTTTGTTCCGAAAGTTCCCCGAATTAGTATCATGAGTTTCTTAGTTTCCTTGTAAGTAAAAATTCCCAAAATTATTTAGCATCATAACTTGCTCCCCCCTGCGTTCAAACCTTTTTTGTCCTATACATCCGTTCTTCCAAAACGATACCACTCCATCGTATTCAAACCTTTTTGCTCCACACAACCGTTCTTTCAAAACAGAACTACTACTCCCTCCGTCCCATGATATAAGACGTTTTTCCGTGCTCGTAAAGACGTCTTATATTATGCGACAGAGGCGTACCAGACTCCACATCCAAAAAGAGCCACCGACGCCGGAGGAAAAGCAAAAGCGATTCGCCCAACATTCAAATTCCAAATCCGCCTTTCGTTTCCTTTCCATGATGAAAGCACGAGGAAAAGGGCGGGTGGGCCCCGCCCGCTCCGCTCGGAAATCTTCTCTTCCCCGCAAAGCAGCTCACGAGTGACGACGAGTCGAGCGAATGAGCCAGCACGAGCACGCGCCCGCGCCCGCGACGACCTGTTAAACAAATCTTTTAATTTTTCTTTCCTTCTCTCCTCCGAAAACAAATCGCCGCAAGGAAAAGACCCAGACCCAGACCCAGACCCAGTTGCCTCGCCTCGCCTCGTCTCCCCCCCCAACCCCCAAATCCATTCCCATATAGCCGCCGCCGAGCCCCCCCCCCCCCCCCCCCCCGAGCCGAGCTACTCCTCCCCGCGCGCTCGGCCCGACCCCCGCCCGCCGGGTGATTGGGCGGCCCTGCTGCCCGTAGCATTTTTGAATTCCGCGCCCCGGGCGGCCCATCTTCCCCGCCGCAGATGTCGCTGTATTTCCGGCGGCTCTTCAACCGGCGGTCGCCGGCCGGGCTCGTCGAGATCTCCAGCAACATTCTGGGTGCGTGCCTCCTCGCCCAATCCCCCCCTTCTCGTCTCGGCACTTGTTTGGTTATTATTAAGCTTTTCTCGAGGTCAGCACGGGTAAAACCTGCACGGCTGCTCGCCCTCGGCATGGACCTGTTCGTGCGACGGACGCGTCGCACGCCGGAAAACCTTGCTCGTGTTGCGTGCATGGCGGTGCCTCAGCTCGAACCCTCCAAGGTTTTAGTCCGCGACTTTGCGATTAGTATCGCGACCTGTTCCGTTCTTGTTCTTCTTTCGATATTGTTATATGTTCCTTCTGCAGTTGTTAGCCTGTGAGAAAATTCGTATGGACAGTATGTAGGGTATTGTTTAATATAAAATTTTATCAGGCGACATGACTGTGTCAAAGACCTTGTGCTATCGTGGTGACATTGCTTTCTTGTCTTGACCCGGCAGAGGCTGCGCAGGAGGCCCATTCATTAGCTGTGGCTGAACTTTGCGTTTTTGACCATAACAGGAACACTTTAGAATACAAAGGATTAGTTGGTTATCCCTTATCAGGCTGTCATTATTTTCTCCGGCATTACGTGTTCATTCAGTGCAATTCGGTCCGTTAGGTGACATTTCAACAAGTTTTAGCACGAGGTGGCCCGAGGGCTTTAGCTTCTTCGGGCACGAACATGAATTCCTATGCTTCAGGGCATGGGATGCTCCTCCTGATTTATGAATTAGTCATCAATGGCTTAAATCAGGTCACAGTTCAAAGCCACAACAAGTAATGAGATGCTTTAAAGCCCGAAGCTCCGTGCCTGATATAAAAATATATTTTGCAGTAGGTATTTGTTTTCTCCTTTTACTGCGAAATGAACTTATGTGCAGCTTGGAATTATTTTTCTTTCTCATTACTTCATTAGGTCATTTTTTACAGAAAAACTAGCAGTTGGTCGAGTAAGTTGGCTTACAATTCAACAAGGTTTCTTGCTTTCTGATGAATCTGACTGTCTGAAACTAGTATATCATTCTGTTTCTATCAGACATCCACCTGCGTAGCATATGCATACCAAGTTACCAACTACCATTTTGTTTTCTCAGTGTGCATGGGTGTTTTATTGTTTAAGTTAAATGTTTCAAAGTGGGTTCATGCTTTGTTCACATTACTTTTATACTCCCTCCGTTTTTATTTACTCTGCATATTAGAGTTGACTGAAGTCAAACTTCGTAAAGTTTGACCAAGTTTATAGAAAACAATATAGACATTTATCATAATAAATCTATACGATGTGAAAGTACATTTAATAATAAATCTAATGTTGTTGATTTGTTATTGTATATCTTAATATTTTTGTATATAAACTTGGTCAAAGTTTGTAAAGCTTGACTTTGACCAAAGCTAATACGCGAACTAAATAAAAACGGAGGGAGTATATGGAACGCTCACCTGCTACCACTGGACAGGCTTTGTATGTTTGCGGTGATCTCACTTATTAATAGCAGAACTGATATTGCTCTCATTGTCACCTTTTAGATGCTAACTTTTGACTACATCTTTACTTTCCAGTATTTGACCAGTGCTTCTCCACGGATATGCTTGAAGAAGACGAATTGAAGCCATACATTGGAGGCATCTTAAAACAGCTACTTGCACGCTACTCCATCGATTCATTAATGGTATTCAACTTTGAGGGAGGAAAGAAGAACAGCCAAACTGCCCGCATTTTCTCAGGCTATGATATGAGTGCGATGGGTTATCCACGTAACTATGAGGGGTGTCCTTTGCTCACCTTGGAGATGATTCACCATTTTCTTAGGTCTAGTGAAAGCTGGCTCTCGTTAAGCCAGGACAACTTCCTGCTTATACATTCAGAACACGGTGGGTGGCCGGTCCTTGCTTTTGCATTGGCAGCCCTACTGGTTTACCTTCGAAGGTGCAAAGATGAGAGGAAGGCATTGGAGACGATCCACAAATATGCACCACCTGGGCTGGTTGAGCTCTACTCACCACTGAACCCAGCACCTTCTCATTTGAGATACTTGAAGTATGTGTCAAGACGGCACAAATCACCAGAATTGTGGCCTCCTGCTGACAGGATGCTGAACTTGAACTGTGCAATCATCAGGACGGTACCGAATTTTGATGGTCAAGGGGGATGTAGGCCAATATTTCGAATTTATGGCCCAGATCCCCTGGCTCCAAATGACAGTAGTGCCAAAGTTCTCTTTTCAACTCCGAAGACAGATGATTTTGTCCAGCTTTACACGCAGGTATAATTTTGTTTTGTATCATGAATTACTCAGTGATCTGTCACAGCAGGGCTGTGGTTTTTGTCTATAATGTAGGGTTATAAGTTGAACATCATTAGTTCATTACTGACCTATTCTCAAAATGGGAAAACATAAATATTAGACCCTTGAACTCTTTAAGTCAACTAGTTTCTGCGCTGACCTCATAAACTGCAAAACACTCGAATCACACCCCTGACCAAAAAGGCCAAAACAATCCTTGTTGCACCAACTGTTGGTTAAGTGTAGTTTACACCTTTTCTAGTTCTTACCCAGCCGTGATGTTGGCGATTATGCCACATCAGCAAAAGTTAGCTTATTTGAATACCACCATATTATCGAATTTATCTGGGTTGGACAGTTGAATGGTTGAAGTTAGATAGGTTGAAGAATGAAGAGAGTATTGGTTAACACATATGTAGAGTTTTCCCTTCTTGAAATACTTCAGATTTCCTTGGTTATCTGTGAGAGATTATTGGTTTACACATATAGCTCAATTTGTTTTCTATAATGGTTCTGAGTAAGTTCAAACTTGAAAGCGCATAATATTGCATCAGTTCATATAGATAGTTTATTTTTCACTTGGAAATTGCTACTGGCAAGATATCCTTAAGCTTAAATTGCCGAACTGAAAACATTACACTGTTTTTGTTTATAATTTCAGGAAGACAGTGAGATAATCAAGATTAATATCCGATGTCCTGTTCGAGGAGACATTGTCATGGAGTGCGTCAGCGTGGATGAGGACTTTAAACATGAAGTGATGGTATTCAGAGTTATGTTTAGCACGGCTTTTGTTGAAGACAATCTTCTGTTACTTGATAGGGACCAGATTGACATTCTGTGGGACACGAAACACCGGTTTCCCGTAGACTTCAGAGTTGAGGTAACCAGATAATCCTCACATTTTATAGCTTTATTCAGCTGTGCACTTTACCTCTATACATATTAATGGGGTATTTCTGCCTGATAATGATAGGTTATATTTTCGGAGATTGATGCGACCACATCGATTCACACTTCTGAGCCGTCAAGCGAAAGTGAAAGCAATCACATCACGGATGCTGCATCAGAGCAGAATGGTTTGAACAACGTGCATGATGGCTTTGATGTGATATCCATGCAGGAAACAGAAATCAGCAATGGCACACCTGAACATAACATTCCAGATAGCAGATCTGTCCAGACTTCTCAGATGGAACCAGAAAATATCCATTCTTCTGCACCAGAAGCTGAATCCGTAGGTCCAACCATTCAAGATCGTGAACTCTCCGTGGATGCACCAAAGTTTGAGGACGACAACGATGCTATTGCTGATACATCATCCTCGCAAGAAGCTGAATCTGTAGGCCCAACCTCTCAAGAAGACGAACTCGCTGAGAACGCTTCTGCAGGGGAGGAATCAGAAGGGAGTACAACCAATAGCACTGCCAATTCTGATGCGCAGTTGGCAGACCCCCCAGGTACAGAAGCTGACGCAGCCACTGCTGAACATTCTGACGCTAACTCAGAATCAGGTTCACCTTCAGGCAGCGCATCGTCTAGCTCGCCAAAGTTCGACGAAGATACCGAGGAAGCTGGTACAGCTGATGCTGAAGTACAGTCGATAGAACTGGAAGGATCTTGAGATTGCGACGTGGTGCTACTGTAAACTGGGGCAGCACTGGTCCATGGTACCGCCCTAAATGTAGTTTAAACACATACACTTCCACAGTAGAGTGGAGAATTGCTGGTCGTCCAGACCAAAAGCATTGTACAGTTTACGTTGGTTAAACATGTGAGAAATTATCAAATCATCTCTCCAGTTTTTGGAGTTGGAGGCATATGGTAGCTAGAGGTGGAGCTTCGATTCTTTTTATCATTTTCATGGCTGATTGGTTTGATGCCAACATTTGGCAAAAATCAAAAGGTGCCAAAAATTGGCAACTTTTGATGAGCTTGGCAAGAATAGTTTATAACCAACCAATCACTTTCGAACACTACATCTAAAAAGTATATCCTGAGGTTGTCCAAGAAATGGTTTAAGCGCGGTAGGAAAGATGCATACGGCGGCGAAGGATTTTGCCAGGAACTCACATTGTGGCCTGGAGATGGATCCATAACTCACAGGCTGAGACAAGATGGGCTGCTTCACTTCCTCAATTCAACCAAACTAGCAAAAAACATGATATAGAGTCAAACAGTATATATATTCAATTAAAGGATTTGGACTTTCAGCTCGGGCTATTTTTCTGTCAAATGGCGAATTCAAACATTTTCAGAACATGGAGCTTTCTATTCCTCTGGAAACCATTTTTGATCTTCCAACCCGCACCACTCAAAAAACTGGTGAATCCTTTTTACCGTCTACTCCCTCCGTTCGGAATTATTTGTCGCAGAAATGGATGTATCTAGATGTATTTTAGTTCTAGATACATCCATTTTCGAGACAAGTAATTCCGAACGGAGGGAGTATTATTTATCCTCATAGGAAAAGGAAAAGAAGTCATATAATTAATTGCAAAACGGCAAAAGATCAAACCTTTTCAAATTTTAAATGGGGAAAATGATCAGATGGGAGGGCAAATAATCAAACTACAAATAACCTGTGTTAAAATCGAATTCCCCGTCGGGACGGGGTTTAGGGCTTTGATGAAATGCTAGAATGACACCATTGGATGTGGGGGATGCCTAGAGCTCCATCTACAAAGAGATGGATAGAGTTCCCCAAAATATTTCACCACAGACACATTTTGCAAATGCCTTGCATCTGAATGATATAAGCCATTGGCCTCCGGCAACCGTAGCAAGTCCGCAGTGCACAGTTCACTTAAATTGAACAACATAGTTTAAAGTACACACAAGTCAAGAACCACATGACCATTTCCTGGCTATCAATAATAAAAAAACAGAAAATATTATAACTGTCTGCGCCTAATGCGCAGTATTATGAGCCTGTTTGGGACTGCTCTGCTCCTTAAAATTCAGCTCCGCTCCAGAAAACACAAGCCAAACGGGGTAACTCCACGATATGCCGCTCCACAAAGAAACTAGAATCTGGGGCACAACTCCCAGTTTTTCATGAAGCTCTTCAGGGGGTGCTCTAAAAAACTCTAGAAGCTGGAGTTGGGTGAAAATTACCCACCACTGCCACCAGTAAGTGGATACCCCTTCGTTTCTCCCCCCTCGACCAATCAAATAGATCCTTTCCACCAAATTTCTCATTCTTGAAGCTAGAGCTAGATGGAAGCCAAACATTCTCTTTGGTAGGGCTACAACTTCCGGATGAAACTGCTCCAAAGTGAATTTAATGGAGCGAAACTGATTTTGGTGAAGCGAGCAGTCCCAAACAGGCTCTATATAGCAGCAATTCTAACACATCACTCCAGCTGCAGTAAGAGTGGACTTCTCTTTATTAGGCACAACCGACCAGGCTAAGCCCGTTGTCATCCTTGCGGATTACTCATTGACTGTACCATCATCTGATTATTATGTCTGCGGATGAGGATAATCCTCCTTGCGAATTACTCATTGACTGTACCATCATCTGATTATTATGTCTGCGGATGAGGATAATCCGTATCTGAGTTGCTCCCTGATGCGGTGCTTGCTAGCTTCATCCACCGGAAATCTTGGAGATATGGCAGTGCACTTCTTGCATGGGGATATAGCAGGCAACTCAATTCTTTTTAAGCACACGGCTCGTTCCATGACGAGCCGTATATAATTCATCACCTTGTATTCCTCCTCGAACCCTTTCATCACGAACAATTTCAATTTCAAGTGCTTGAAATTGGATGCTTGCCGCACCAAGTTGGTCTTCTCGGCATCATCCTCGGACTTATTGAATTCACATGAGTGACGAGATAACTTCATGAACCGAAAAAATAAACTACATTAGAAATTGGCATCCTCAACATCAACATTTCAAAATGCAGCACAATGGCCGCAGCATGAGTTAAGACATAAAAGTAAATGTGTGCTTAAAAAAGTTTAGAACCTTTCTGGAATTAGAGTTCTTGGAGGTATCTGAAGAAATGGAATTTCCTATATAGCATTTTGAATAAAGCAATGACTTTCTAGGATTCCAATTACATAGCAGTAAATAAACTAAGAAAAAATCGATAGAAATTTTGGGGGAATCTAAACATGAGGTTAGACATAATAGTCCCTCTATAAAGAAATACAAGAGCATTTAGAATTTTAGATCACTACTTTAGTGAAGTGATCTAAACGCTCTTATATTTCTTTACGGAGGGAGTAGAAAATATCCATTGCCTTTACGCACATTTCTTATGAAGCACACAAACAACCTTGAAGAACAACTTATCTGCCATGTATTCCAGGATTACACCATCATCCCTATATACAATTCACGGGTTCTCCCTGTTGATATATCCTAGAGAGCCCTGTATGTACTACATTTGATAGAATATATATAGTACTTAAGTGGTTTAATATTAGTATATTACACATGCATGCTGGTACCCTATATGTTAATGCTGCATATATGGGAAATGTAAACATGTCATTATATGGTCAAAGTGTGGATTGAAAGAACCGAATGACAGGCTTACATGAAAATTCTCCAGTGAAGGTGCACCTTCAAGTATAAACATAGTCCAATCCAAATCACATTCAGTAAATATACCGCAAAGGTGCACATCTCTCAGTTTGCTGAATATAGGGGTGAGCTGTTGTGGACCTTCAGGTTCAACCCATATCTGCAGTTAAAAGAACAGAAATATGGAGAATATTGTAACATGAAGCAAGAAACACATGTTTAAATAAATTGATAATAATTAGAAGTAGAGAGAATTGTAGTAGAAACTTACCATTTGAGTGTAAAAATTCAAAAGCAGATTCGACAGGTTTATGTCACTAGATAAACATTGGCTCAGCACGAATGGCTTCTGCCAAGGCTGGGCAGGACAAGCAAAGCAGACGTGATCAAGCTGGGGAACATAGCCAAAAGACACTGGGGGGTTTTCACAAAACCAAACATCGTATACCAGTTCCCTCAGTTTAGGAAGACAGATTAGCTCAACGTGTATGCATCCAAAGCATTTAAGTTCAAGTGAGCTGAGCTCCGAGCTTGGGGCATGTAATTTAAGGACAGATTCCTGGGGCATTTCACAGGATCTCAAGGAAAGCATCTTAAGTCTACTGCAAGTGTTAAGAAGATTGGTGACATCTGAGTCTTGAAACGCAAGGTTCTGAAGGATTAGTCTAGTGAGCAATTTGAAGGCACCAGGGTATGCACCAAAGAATGACATAAACCGCTGTCCATACAAGGCTAACTGGGCATCACTTGGAGAAGCAATATCTGGGCACATTGCGAACTCAAGCCATTCAGGTTCGCCGCTCTTCACGACATCCCAAACCGTATTGCCAATTGTGGACAAGTAAGGGTCCATAATGTAGAAGCTGAGCTGCAATCTTTTGATGGTTCGAGTGCACTTGCAAGTCGGAGGAGACAGCAGTCTCCTCGTTGCGTCCGTGTATGCCTTCATTGTGTAACCGGCCTTACGGACGTCCGAGACAGTGATGAGCAGATGAGAGAGTTGATGAGGAAGGTGCCTCCATCGTGTTGCGATAGTGCCAGCTCGAATCACCGTGCGAAGATCAAGGCGTTCTAGGATTTGGAGAAGAATGTCATTGGGTAGCGCGCTAATTCTATCTTCATCTTTGCTGGCAACAATAGAATCTTCTCCTTCAGTTGGATCAATTATACCTTTAATTTTGCTCTGCAAAACAGCAAACTGAAGAAAATAAGGTCTTTCTTGATGTAGCAATAGTAATAAATAACAAGAAAGGGGAAGGAAGCAATGAACTTACACAGTTGCTTATTGACTCCATGATTGAACACCTGAGAAAGAGCAAGGATACAAAACAGTCTCACGAATCTAGGCCTTGTAGGTCGCTAGCTACTTATTCTGGATAGAAAAGCCCGGAAGAGGCCGAGTCAGAGTAGCAGAACCACTCCGAACTCAATTAGAAAACCAGCAGAAATCCTCCCCCGCCACGCATTGCTACCACAAATCTATAATAATGGTGTATTCTACGACACACACCGCAGGAGTGTTAGAATTGATCCGAGGCATACCGTCGATAATCCGCGTGACACCGTCATAATACCGCATCCGGTTGCCCTGGACACCGGCACAAGCCGCCGGCTTCCCCTATGTTCCGGTGCTATTATGTTGGCATATGTTACATCGTGTGTCTACCCCAGCTATATATGAGAGGTCTAGGATACAAGTGTCATATTAGAACACGACTCCATATCCTATCTAAACACAATACTACTCGTAGTCCAACTGTAATCTACCTTGTATATAATATTCGACACAACTCTAACAAATTCCACCTTGCCGAATATTCGCCACCAACTTGAATTCGTCAATGCGTCAAACTTCCATGTACATTGGATTTGAGCTTATCCCATGAGTACCGCTGCTACTCCAAAGACTCCATATGACTCCACCTGCAACTTGTAGTTCCTTCATTTTTTAACCACAGTCAACGCTCGAGCAAAATTAAGTTCCACTTTACTCTAGTCTGTGCTCCCAACTTCCAGAGTATCCGTCCAACGCCATCACACACTGATCACCGACCCGCGTGAAAGTGAACTACTCACATATTGGGCGTCACACATAAGAGTTACCTGAACTCAACATCACCGCTCCATTCTTGACCGCCTGTTTGAAACATGAAGAAAATTCACCATTGCTTGTAGTCATCCTGAGTCAAATTCGCAGTTGTGTCACCACATGTATGATCACCAGAGCTCTGACCCGTCTCCATGTCTCATGCGCCTCGCCGCTATTACCGCGTCGAGCCTCCGCTGTCTCGGTCAAGTCTCAAGGGTTGCGAATCCACAATACTCAACCCCCACTGCAGAGTACCATCGATCATCACAGACCGGTGACGAGTTTCATGCTTCCATCATACCACTAGGCTCCAGTCCGAATTGCGTGTCACTCGCTTTTTTTCCCCGTTGCTGAATAGGCTTCGATTCCATGGATCCTTACACCGTAGCCCCTCAATCCAGCTCTACCTTCAACATGACTTCAAGCTCCGTGTGTGCATCACCTTGAATCAACTCCGCGCCATAGTCTTATCGAAGCCACACAAGTCCTCTGACCCGCGCCACGTGTTTCCACGCCCCAGAAGTCGGTCACCATCAGCATCACGCTCCTATGAAGCCGCCGTCGATCCCGCACCGTCTTCTGTACCAACCGATTTGCGTCGATCCGTCAGACTAACTAGTCTGGCCTAGCCAAACATATTCAACTATATGACACGCTCAAGGCTCTCAAATCGTCTTCCACGAATTTCCATCCACCACATGATAATTCCATCACAGCTGACATGACTCTCCGCAACGCCTTCAAGCATCCATGTTGTGCTAACAAATGTTTCACCCTTGTCTGCCACAACTCAAGGTTTCCAGTTTTGTTGAACTTCTCTACCTCAAACCTAGTACCCATTGGCACCATGATTCTTTGTACGGCTGACCCTATGAAAAATTTGAAGGAAATATGCCCTAGAGGCAATAACAATGTTATTATTTATTTCCTTATATCATGATAAATGTTTATTATTCATGCTAGAATTGTATTAACCGGAAACATAATACATGTGTGAATACATAGACAAACAGAGTGTCACTAGTATGCCTCTACTTGACTAGCTCGTTAATCAAAGATGGTTATGTTTCCTAACCATGAACAAAGAGTTGTTATTTGATTAACGGGATCACATCATTAGGTGAATGATCTGATTGACATGACTCATTCCATTAGCTTAGCACCCGATCGTTTAGTATGTTGCTATTGCTTTCTTCATGACTTATACATGTTCTTATGACTATGAGATTATGCAACTCCCGTTTGCCGGACGAACACTTTGTGTGCTACCAAACGTCACAACGTAAATGGGTGATTATAAAGGTGCTCTACAGGTGTCTCCAAAGGTACATGTTGGGTTGGCGTATTTCGAGATTAGGATTTGTCACTCCGATTGTCGGAGAGGTATCTCTGGGCCCTCTCGGTAATGCACATCACATAAGCCTTGCAAGCATTGCAACTAATGAGTTAGTTGTGAGATGATGTATTACGGAACGAGTAAAGAGACTTGCCGGTAACGAGATTGAACTAGGTATTGAGATACCGACGATCGAATCTCGGGCAAGTAACATACCGATGACAAAGGGAACAACGTATGTTGTTATGCGGTCTGACCGATAAAGATCTTCGTAGAATATGTAGGAGCCAATATGAGCATCCAGGTTCCGCTATTGGTTATTGACCGGAGACGTGTCTCAGTCATGTCTACATTGTTCTCGAACCCGTAGGGTCCGCACGCTTAAGGTTTCGATGACAGTTATATTATGAGTTTATGAGTTTTGATGTACCGAAGTTAGTTCGGAGTCCCGGATGTGATCACGGACATGACGAGGAGTCTCGAAATGGTTGAGACATAAAGATTGATATATTGGACGGCTATGTTCGGAAACCGGAAGTGTTCCGGGTGATTTCGGAGAAAACCGGAGAGCCGGAGGGTTACCGGAACCCCCCCGGGAGAAGTAATGGACCATATGGGCCTTAGTGGAGAGAGAGGGGCTGCCAGAGGTGGGCCGCACGCCTCCTCCCCCCTGGTCCGAATTGGACTAGGAGAGGGGGGGGGGGGCGCCCCCCTTTCCCTCTCCTTCCCCACTTCTTTCCCCCTCCTAGTAGGAGTCCTACTCCTACTAGGAGGAGGACTCCTCCTGGCGTGCCTATAGGGGCCGGCCGGCCTGCTCCCCTTGCTCCTTTATATACGGGGGCAGGGGGCACCCCTAGACACAAGTTGATCTTCGTGATCGTTCCTTAGCCGTGTGCGGTGCCCCCCTCCACCATATTCCACCTCGGTCATATTGTAGCGGTGCTTAGGCAAAGCCCTGCGACGGTAGAACATCAAGATCATCACCACGCCGTCGTGCTGACGGAACTCCTCCCCGACGCTTTGCTGGATCGGAGCCCGGGGATCGTCATCGAGCTGAACGTGTGCTAGAACTCGGAGGTGCCGTAGTTTCGGTGCTTGATCGGTCGGGCCGTGGAGACGTACGACTACATCAACCAAACGCTTCCGTTGTCGATCTACAAAGGGTACGTAGATCACACTCTCCCCTCTCGTTGCTATGCATCACCATGATCTTGCGTGTGCGTAGGAATTTTTTTGAAATTACTACGTTCCCCAACAGTGGCATCCGAGCCTAGGTTTTATATGTTGATGTTATATGCACGAGTAGAACACAAATGAGTTGTGGGCGATATAAGTCATACTGCTTACCAGCATGTCATACTTTGGTTCGGCGGTATTGTTGGACGAAGCGGCCCGGACCGACATTACGCGTACGCTTACGCGAGACTGGTTCTCCCGACGTGCTTTGCACATAGGTGGCTTGCGGGTGACAGTTTCTCCAACTTTAGTTGAACCGAGTGTGGCTACGCCCGGTCCTTGCGAAGGTTAAAACAGCACCAACTTGACAAACTATCGTTGTGGTTTTGATGCGTAGGTAAGATTGGTTCTTGCTTCAGTCCGTAGCAGCCACGTAAAACTTGCAACAACAAAGTAGAGGACGTCTAACTTATTTTTGCAGGGCATGTTGTGATGTGATATGGTCAAGACATGATGCTAAATTTTATTGTATGAGATGATCATGTTTTATAACCGAGTTATCGGCAACTGGCAAGAGCCATATGGTTGTCGCTTTATTGTATTAAATGCAATCACGCTGTAATGCTTTACTTTATCACTAAGCGGTAGCGATAGTCGTGGAAGCATAAGATTGGCGTGACGACAACGATGCTACGATGGAGATCAAGGTGTCGCGCCGGTGACGATGGTGATCACGACGGTGCTTCGATGGAGATCACAAGCACAAGATGATGATGGCCATATCATATCACTTATATTGATTGCATGTGATGTTTATCTTTTATGCATCTTATCTTGCTTTGATTGACGGTAGCATTATAAGATGATCTCTCACTAATTATCAAGAAGTGTTCTCCCTGAGTATGCACCGTTGCGAAAGTTCTTCGTGCTGAGACACCACGTGATGATCGGGTGTGATAGGCTCTACGTTCAAAGACAACGGGTGCAAAACAGTTGCACACGCGGAATACTCAGGTTATACTTGACGAGCCAAGCATATACAGATATGGCCTCGGAACACGGAGATCGAAAGGTCGAGCGTGAATCATATAGTAGATATGATCAACATAATGATGTTCACCAATGAAACTACTCCATCTCACGTGATGATCGGACATGGTTTAGTTGATTTGGATCACGTAATCACTTAGAGGATTAGAGGGATGTCTATCTAAGTGGGAGTTCTTTAAGTAAATTAATGGAATCTAAATTTATCATGAAACTTAGTACCTGATAGTATCTTGCTTGTTTATGCTTGATTGTAGATAGATGGCTCGTGTTGTTGTTCTGTTGAATTTTAATGCGTTCCTTGAGAAAGCAAAGTTGAAAGATGATGGTAGCAATTACACGGACTGGGTCCGTAACTTGAGGATTATCCTCATTGCTGCACAGAAGAATTACGTCCTGGAAGCACCGCTGGGTGCCAGGCCTGCTGCTGGAGCAACACCAGATGTTATGAACGTCTGGCAGAGCAAAGCTGATGACTACTCGATAGTTCAATGTGCCATGCTTTACAGCTTAGAATCGGGACTTCAACGATGTTTTAAACGTCATGGAGCATATGAGATGTTCCAGGAGTTGAAGTTAATATTTCAAGCAAATGCCCGGATTGAGAGATATGAAGTCTCCAATAAGTTCTATAGCTGCAAGATGGAGGAGAATAGTTCTGTCAGTGAGCATATACACAAAATGACTGGGTATAATAATCACTTGATACAATTGGGAGTTAATCTTCCAGATGATTGCGTCATTGACAGAATTCTCCAATCACTGCCACCAAGCTACAAGAGCTTCGTGATGAACTATAATATGCAAGGGATGAATAAGACTATTCCCGAGCTCTTCGCAATGCTGAAAACCGCGGAGGTAGAAATCAAGAAGGAGCATCAAGTGTTGATGGTCAACAAGACCACTAGTTTCAAGAAAAAGGGCAAAGGGAAGAAGAAGGGGAACTTCAAAAGGAACGGCAAGCAAGTTGCTGCTCAAGAGAAAAAACCCAAACCTGGACCTAAGCCTGAAACTGAGTGCTTCTACTGCAAGCAGACTGGTCACTGGAAGCGGAACTGCCCCAAATATTTGGCGGATAAGAAGGATGGCAAGGTGAACAAAGGTATATGTCATATACATGTTATTGATGTGTACCTTACTAATGCTCACAGTAGCACCTGGGTATTTGATACTGGTTCTGTTGCTAATATTTACAACTCGAAACAGGGACTACGGATTAAGCGAAGATTGGCTAAGGACGAGGTGACGATGCGCGTGGGAAACGGTTCCAAAGTCGATGTGATCGCAGTCGGCACGCTACCTCTACATCTACCTTCGGGATTAATATTAGACCTAAATAATTATTATTTGGTGCCAGCGTTAAGCATGAACATTATATTTGGATCTTGTTTGATGCGAGACGGTTATTCATTTAAATCTAAGAATAATGGTTGTTCTATTTATATGAGTAATATCTTTTATGGTCATGCACCCTTAAAGAGTGGTCTATTTTTATTGAATCTCGATAGTAGTGACACACATATTCATAGTGTTGAAGCCAAAAGATGCAGAGTTGATAATGATAGTGCAACTTATTTGTGGCACTGCCGTTTAGGTCATATCGGTGTAAAGCGCATGAAGAAACTCCATACTGATGGACTTTTGGAACCACTTGATTATGAATCACTTGGTACTTGCGAACCGTGCCTTATGGGCAGGATGACTAAAACACCGTTCTCCGGTACTATGGAGAGAGCAACAGATTTGTTGGAAATCATACATACAGATGTATGTGGCCCGATGAATATTGAGGCTCATGGCGGATATCGTTATTTTCTCACCTTCACAGATGACTTAAGCAGATATGGGTATATCTACTTAATGAAACATAAGTCTGAAACATTTGAAAAGTTCAAAGAATTTCAGAGTGAAGTTGAAAATCATCGTAACAAGAAAATAAAGTTTCTACGATCTGATCGTGGAGGAGAATATTTGAGTTACGAGTTTGGTGTATATTTGAAACAATGCGGAATAGTTTCACAACTCACGCCACCCGGAACACCACAACGTAATGGTGTGTCTGAACGTCGTAATTGTACTTTACTAGATATGGTACGATCTATGATGTCTCTTACTGATTTACCGCTATCGTTTTGGGGATACGCTCTAGAGACGGCCGCATTCACGTTAAATAGGGCACCATCAAAATCCGTTGAGACGACGCCTTATGAACTGTGGTTTGGCAAGAAACCAAAGTTGTCGTTTCTGAAAGTTTGGGGCTGCGATGCTTATGTGAAAAAACTTCAACCTGATAAGCTCGAACCCTAATCGGAGAAATGTGTCTTCATAGGATATCCAAAGAAAACTATTGGATACACCTTCTATCACAGATCCGAAGGCAAGACTTTTGTTGCTAAGTTCGGAAACTTTCTAGAGAAGGAGTTTCTCTCGAAAGAAGTGAGTGGGAGGAAAGTAGAACTTGACGAGGTAACTGTACCTGCTCCCTTATTGGAAAATAGTGCATCACAGAAAACTGTTTCTGTGACACCTACACCAGTTAGTGAGGAAGCTAATGATGATGATCATGAAACTTCAGAACAAGATACTACTGAACCTCGTAGATCAACCAGAGTGAGATCCGCGCCAGAGTGGTATGGTAATCCTGTTCTGGAAGTCATGCTACTAGATCATGATGAACCTACGAACTATGAAGAAGCGATGGTGAGCCCAGATTCCGCAAAATGGCTTGAAGCCATGAAATCTGAGATGGTATCCATGTATGAGAACAAAGTATGGACTTTGGTTGACTTGCCCGATGATTGGCAAGCAATTGAGAATAAATGGATCTTCAAGAAGAAGACTGACGCTGACGGTAATATTACTGTCTATAAAGCTCGACTTGTCGCAAAAGGTTTTCGGCAAGTTCAAGGGATTGACTACGATGAGACCTTCTCACCCGTAATGATGCTTAAGTCTGTCCGAATCATGTTAGCAATTGCCGCATTTTATGATTATGAAATTTGGCAGATGGATGTCAAAACTGCATTCCTGAATGGATTTCTGGAAGAAGAGTTGTATATGATGCAACCAGAAGGTTTTGTCGATCCAAAGGGAGCTAACAAAGTGTGCAAGCTTCAGCGATCCATTTATGGACTGGTGCAAGCCTCTCGGAGTTGGAATAAACGCTTTGATAATGTGATCAAAGCATTTGGTTTTATGCAGACTTTTGGAGAAGCCTGTATTTACAAGAAAGTGAGTGGGAGCTCTGTAGCATTTCTAATATTATATGTGGATGACATATTACTAATTGGAAATGATATAGAATTTCTGGATAGCATAAAGGGATACTTGAATAAGAGTTTTTCAATGAAAGACCTCGATGAAGCTGCTTACATATTAGGCATTAAGATCTATAGAGATAGATCAAGACGCTTAATTGGACTTTCACAGACCACATACCTTGACAAAGTTTTGAAGAAGTTCAAAATGGATCAAGGAAAGAAAGGGTTCTTGCCTGTGCTACAAGGTGTGAAGTTGAGTAAGACTCAATGCCCGACCACTGCAGAAGATAGAGAGAATATGAAAGATGTTCCCTATGCTTCAGCCATAGGCTCTATCATGTATGCAATGCTGTGTACCAGACCTGATGTGTGCCCTGCTATAAGTCTAGCAGGGAGGTACCAAAGTAATCCAGGAGTGGATCACTGGACAGCGGTCAAGAACATCCTGAAATACCTGAAAAGGACTAAGGATATGTTTCTCATATATGGAGGTGACAAAGAGCTCATCGTAAAAGGTTACGTTGATGCAAGCTTTAACACTGATCCGGATAATTCTAAATCGCAAACCGGATACGTGTTTACATTAAACAGTGGAGCTGTCAGTTGGTGCAGTTCTAAACAAAGCGTTGTAGCGGGATCTACATGTGAAGCGGAGTACATAGCTGCTTCGGAAGCAGCAAATGAAGGAGTCTGGATGAAGGATTTCATATCCGATCTAGGTGTCATACCTAGTGCATCGGGTCCAATGAAAATCTTTTGTGACAATGCTGGTGCAATTGCCTTGGCAAAGGAATTCAGATTTCACAAGAGAACCAAGCACATCAAGAGACGCTTCAATTCCATCCAGAATCTAGTCCAGGTGGGAGACATAGAGATTTGCAAGATACATACGGATCTGAATGTTGCAGACCCGTTGACTAAGCCTCTTCCATGAGCAAAACATGATCAACACCAAAGCTCCATGGGTGTTAGAATCATTACTGTGTAATCTAGATTATTGACTCTAGTGCAAGTGGGAGACTGAAGGAAATATGCCCTAGAGGCAATAATAAAGTTATTATTTATTTCCTTATATCATGATAAATGTTTATTATTCATGCTAGAATTGTATTAACCGGAAACATAATACATGTGTGAATACATAGGCAAACAGAGTGTCACTAGTATGCCTCTACTTGACTAGCTCGTTAATCAAAGATGGTTATGTTTCCTAACCATGAACAAAGAGTTGTCATTTGATAAACGGGATCACATCATTAGGAGAATGATGTGATTGACTTGACCCATTCCGTTAGCTTAGCACTTGATCGTTTTAGTTTACTGCTATTGCTTTCTTCATGACTTATACATGTTCCTATGATTATGAGATTATGCAACTCCCATTTGCCGGAGGAACACTTTGTGTGCTACCAAATGTCACAACGTAAATGGGTGATTATAAATGTGCTCTACAGGTGTCTCCAAAGGTACATGTTGGGTTGGCGTATTTCGAGATTAGGATTTGTCACTCCGATTGTCGGAGAGGTATCTCTGGGCCCTCTCGGTAATGCACATCACATAAGCCTTGCAAGCATTGCAACTAATGAGTTAGTTGTGAGATGATGTATTACGGAACGAGTAAAGAGACTTGCCGGTAACGAGATTGAACTAGGTATTGAGATACCGACGATCGAATCTCGGGCAAGTAACATACCGATGACAAAGGGAACAACGTATGTTGTTATGCGGTCTGACTGATAAAGATCTTCGTAGAATATGTAAGAGCCAATATGAGCATCCAGGTTCCGCTATTGGTTATTGACCGGAGACGTGTCTCGGTCATGTCTACATTGTTCTCGAACCCGTAGGGTCCGCACGCTTAAGGTTTCGATGACAGTTATATTATGAGTTTATGAGTTTTGATGTACCGAAGTTAGTTCGGAGTCCCGGATATGATCACGGACATGACGAGGAGTCTCGAAATGGTCAAGACATAAAGATTGATATATTGGACGGCTATGTTCGGAAACCGGAAGTGTTCCGGGTGATTTCGGAGAAAACCGGAGAGCTGGAGGGTTACCGGAACCCCCCGGGAGAGGTAATGGACCATATGTGCCTTAGTGGAGAGAGAGAGGGGCTGCCAGAGGTGGACCGCATGCCTCCTCCCCCCTGGTCCGAATTGGACTAGGAGAGGGGGGGGGGGGCGGCGCCCCCCTTTCCCTCTCCCTCCCCACTTCTTTCCCCCTCCTAGTAGGAGTCCTACTCCTACTAGGAGGAGGACTCCTCCTGGTGCGCCTATAGGGGTCAGCCGGCCTTCTCTCCTTGCTCCTTTGTATACGGGGGCAGGGGGGCACCCCTAGACACAAGTTGATCTTCGTGATCGTTCCTTAGCCGTGTGCAGTGCCCCCCTCCACCATATTCCACCTCGGTCATATTGTAGCGGTGCTTAGGCGAAGCCCTGCGACGGTAGAACATCAAGATCGTCACCACGCCATCGTGCTGACGAATCTCCTCCCCGACGCTTTGCTGGATTGGAGCCCGGGGATCGTCATCGAGCTGAACGTGTGCTAGAACTCGGAGGTGCCGTAGTTCCGGTGCTTAATCGGTCAGGCCGTGGAGACGTACGACTACATCAACCAAACGCTTCCGTTGTCGATCTACAAAGGGTACGTAGATCACACTCTCTCTTCTCGTTGCTATGCATCACCATGATCTTGCGTGTGCGTAGGATTTTTTTTGAAATTACTACGTTCTCCAACAAAATTAACCAAGCTGCTTCCAGATGCGACGTCCTGTGCACGTCTAGCAAAGCCCAAGGCCTCCATACCCCTCTCGTGTGCAAGTAGTAAAATACTATATTGAAAATTTGATTGAACCACTCATGGGAGGTCCTGTACTCCTTCGTGCTTAGCCAGATCCTATGAACTGCTGTGTCGCTATTTTGCCTGCTGCCACGCGCACAACCCGATGCATGCATTGCAAAAGCCTTCGCTAATTCCGACGATGTATCGCTGATAGATTTTTTATTCGCTCGAATCAATCTGCCTCTGCGCCATATACAAGGACTCGGTCCTCTTCTTTTGGTCCAAAAAACAAAACTCACGTCTGCACGCACCCACGCGTGCGGCTTGCGCTCAGCTCAGCTCTTCGGATGGGCCTCCAATCTGCTTGCACCGGGCCCGCTCGGCTTCCCTGCTATGCGTTTCATCAATCACTTACAATCTTGCCGAGACCGAATAGATTTCGAACACTGTGCACATTGCCTGCCTGCCCGCCGTCGCCGCTGAACCAATCCGCCGCTGCGTCCTGCCTCTCTAATCGCCTCAAGAAAATTACAATCGCTGATTTTGCTTCTTAGATCGCCACAAGTCGATTCACACTCCAACGACTACGATCACTCCCTGCAGAACTCCAACGATACCTTCCGCCTCCCTTAGATCAACGATGCACCTCCGTCCAACCTAGCTCATGATACCACTTGTTAGAATTGATCTGAGGCATACCGTCGATCATCTGAGGATCAAGCAATCACACGAGGCACGACACCGAGATTTGTTAATGAGGTTCACCGATATGGCTACATCCCCGGGGCCTGACCACGGGCGCTCCTCCGCGTGACACCGTCACAATACCGCATCCAGTCGCCCTGGACACTGGCACAATCCGCTGGCTTCCCCTGCGTTCCGGTGCTATTATGTTGGCATAGGTTACACGTGTGTCTACCCACGCTATATATGAGAGGTCTAGGATACAGGTGTCCTATTAGGACACGACTCCATATCCTATCTAAACACAATACTACTCGTAGTCCAACTGTAATCTACATTGTACACAATATTCAACACAACTCTAACAAACTCCACCTTGCCGAATATTCGCCACCACCTTGAATTCGTCAATGCGTCAAACTTCCATGTACATTGGACTTGAGCTTATCCCATGAGTACCGCTACTACTCCGAAGACTCCATATGACTCCACCTGCAACTTGTAGTCCCTTCATTTTTTGACTACAGTCAACGCTCGACCAAAATTAAGTTCCACTTTACTCTAGTCTGTGCTCCCAACTTCTAGAGTATCCGTCCAACGCCATCGCACACTGATCACCGACCTACGTGAAAGTGAACAACTCACATATTGGGTGTCACACATAAGAGTTACCTGAACTCAACATCACCGCTCCATTCTTGACCGCATGTTTGAAACATGAAGGAATTTCACCATTGCTTGTAGTCATCCCGAGTCAAATTCGCAGTTGTGTCACCACATGTATGATCACCAAAGCTCTGGCCCGTCTACATGTCCCATGCGCCTCGCCGCTATTACCGCGTCGAGCCTCCGCTGTCCCGATTAAGTCTCAAGGGTTGCGAATCCACACCACTCAACCCCCACTGCAGAGTACCATCGATCATCACAGACCGGTGACGAGTTTCATGCTTCCATCAGACCACTGGGTTTCAGTCCAAATTGCGTGTCACTCGCTTTTTTCCCGTTGCTGAATAGGCTTCGATTCCATGAATCCTTACACCGTAGCCCCTCAATCCAGCTCCACCTTCAACATGACTTCAAGCTCTGTGTGTGCATCACCTTGAATCAACCCCGCGCCATAGTCTTGTCGAAGCCACACAAGTCCTCTGACCTGCGCCTCGTGTTTCCACGCCCCAGAAGTCGGTCACCATTGGCATCACGCTCCTATGAAGCCGTCGCCGATCCTGCACCGTCTTCTGTACCAACCGATTTGCGTCGATCCGTCAGACTGACTAGTCTGACCCAGCCAAACATATTCAACTATATGACACGCTCAAGGCTCTCAAATCGTCTTCCACGAATTTCCATCCACCACATGATAATTCCATCATAGCTGACATGACTTTCCACAACGCCTTCAAGCATCTCTATTGTGCCAACAAATGTTTCATCCTTGTCTGCCATAACTCAAAGTTTCCAGTTTCATTGAACTTCTGCACCTCAAACCTAGTATCCATTGGCACCATGGTTCTTTGTACGACTGACCCTATAAAAATTAACCAAGCTGCTTCCAGATGCGACGTCCTGCGCACGTCTAGCAAAGCCCAAGGCCTCCATACCCCTCTCGTGTGCAAGTAGTAAAATACTATATTGAAAATTTGATTGAACCACTCACGGGAGGTCCTGTACTCCTTCGTGCTTAGCCATATCCTATGAACTGCTGTGTCGCTATTTTGCCTGCTGCCACGCGCACAACCCGATGCATGCATTGCAAAAGCCTCCGCTAATTCCGATGATGTATCGCTTATGGATTTTTTGTTCGCTCGAATCAATCTGCCTCCGCGCCATATACAAGGACTCGGTCCTCTTCTTTTGGTCCAAAACAAAACTCATGTCTGCACGCACCCACGCGTGCGGCTTGCGCTCAGCTCAGCTCTCCGGATGGGCCTCCAATCTGCTTGCGCTGGGCCCGCTCGGCTTCCCTGCTATGCGTTTCTCAATCACTTGTGATCTCGCCGAGACCGAATAGATTTCAAACACTATGCACATTGCCTGCCTGCCCGCCGTCGCCGCTGAACCGATCCACCGCTGCATGCTGCCTCTCTAATCGCCTCAAGAAAATTATAACCGCTGATTCTGCTTCTTAGATCGCCACAAGTCGATTCCCACTCCAACGACTACGATCACTCCCTGCAAAACTCCAACGATACCTTCCGCCTCCCTTAGATCAACGATGCACCTCCGTCCAACCTAGCACATGATACCACTTGTTAGAATTGATCCGAGGCATACCGTCGATCATCCGAGGACCAAGCAATCACATGAGGCACGACACCGAGATTTGTTAACGAGGTTCACCGATATGGCTATATCCCCGGGGCCTGACCACGGGTGCTCCTCCGCGTGACACCGTCACAATACCGCATCCGGCCGCCTTGGACACCGGCACAAGCCGCCGGCTTCCCCTGTGTTCCAGTGCTATTATGTTGGCATTGGTTACATCGTGTGTCTACCCCCGCTATATATGAGAGGTCTAGGATACAGGTGTCCTATTAGGACACAACTCCATATCCTATCTAAACACAATACTACTCGTAGTCCAAATGTAATCTATTTTATACACAATATTCGACACAACTCTAACAGGAAGAAATCTAACAAAGTTCGTTGGCGGGCCTTCTTTACTTACCGAACCCCAACTTCCATAACAAGGATCCGCCTCCGCCACGGATTCCCAAGGTGAAACCCTGTTATTTACTAGAGGCGGTCGTGGAAGGCGAACCACGCCAAGGAGCCGCCTCCGTCATGGATTTCAGGGGCGTTGGCTCATCTGATCTGTATTTCTTGTTCGGTAGGGGAGGGCCCTGATGGTGCTAGTGATGGCTGGAGATATGGCAGAGGAATTCGGATCCATTTCGTGCTCCGTGGGACTTCAATCGGATTTGCAACGAATTTGTGATTTTGGTAGAGAAACGATATTTCGGCAGGGATGGCTGGGGAAGAAGACGAACATGAGAGAGAGAGAGTCCAGAACGGAAATTCTATTTTTTTAGCAACATAACGCAAATTCTATGAATCAATCTCTGCGTCGTGGGGCAAAGAGTACTCTGCGAGGCTGGGCACGCGTGCTGGCACGGCCCGTTTACTTGTTTTCGAGTTTTTAAATGTATATGGGCCAAAAGACAGGCCAACAAGCCAAAACAGCCTATAAGGCCTAAAAGCAGCCTGTCACGCGGGCCAAACGTGCCCGTGTGCCGCCCCGTAAAAAATGTTAGTGTAATTCAATAAAAATGCTTCGTGTTGCAAAAAAAAAGTTTTGTATATTAAAAAAATGTACGTCACATTCAAAAAAATCCTCATAAGTTTAAAAAAAAAGTGTTCATGACATTTAAAAGAATGTTTGTACAATGTGCAAAAATGTTGGCCTGGTTAAAAATGATGTTTTAATCATTTGAAAAATGTTTCAACATGTTTTCGAAAAATGTGTTTAACATGTATATGAAAAATATATCCAAAACATGTTTTGTAAGAATGTTAAACATGTATTTCGAAAATGTTAAGTGGATATAAATAATGTTTTAAATATATACAAAAAATGGAGAAACATGTATGAAAAAAACTAGACATGCATTGAAAAAACAAAACCTGATGAGAATCAACAAAATAAACAAAAAAAGCAAAGAAAATAACAAAGAAAAGAAAGAAAGAATCAGAATAAAACCAGAGGATAAAGAAGAATTATGAAATACCAAAAAAACCGTTGAAAAAAGAAAGAAAACCGAACCATAAAAGAAGAAGAAAAAGAAAACCAAAGTCGGCGAAAAAAATCCCCCAAAACAAAAGAGAGCGAAACAAAAAAAAAATGAAGAAACCAGTTCGAAATTATCGATCGAACGAGGATTCTATAAATGGGATGGCCCGATACTAGTCCGCCCATTGCTAATAGGAATTACTACGGGCGAGACAAAGCTTTTGCATGGTACACAGTCACGAAGTCAGGCACTACACGAGCAATATAATAAACGTGTCACATCATAAGTGGTGTCGTGCCAGACATGTTTAATCCTGCACTAGGTTGTGCCGACCCAAATGGTCAAGTCTGATCAAGCGTGGCCCTGGATTGGCCCATGGAGCGCGGCCCCTATCTCTCTCACTCGACGTGAGACAATAAGGTGTCTCGAGTCAGGAGGCAGCCGCTCGACTGGGTCGGCCCAGCGCAGAAATATGCTTTCAACGCTTTTATTTTTCTTCCATTTTTTCATGTTTTTTTTGCATTTTTTTACTTTTGCTTGTATCTCGAAATATTTTGAATATATCAATTATAAAAAATAATTTATAAACAAACATTGAAAAATGTTAATCATGCATTTAGAAAATATTAAATGCCTCCTAAAAAAATATTAAATGTGTAAAAATAAAATTTACAAAGTGTATGGAAAAAGGTAGAAATAAAAAACAGGTTTTCAATATTTTTAACAAAATATTAATGATGTGCTGAAATACTTTAAATATATATAGAAAAAATATTTCCATGATATATAAAAAATATACAAAAAAATGTGCAGTGTGCGTGGGAAAAGTAGACATAAACAAATATCATCAGTTTAAAAAACTAATTATGTATTTGGAGAACTAAAACCGAGTATATGATGTGCGGTTTCAGTACTACTAGGTGTGAGGAGGAGGAGGTTAGCCTTGATGGCCAGGTGGTACCCCAGAAGGACACCTTTCGGTATTTGGGGTCAATGCTGCAGGAGGATGGGGGTATTGATAAAGATGTGAACCATCTTATTAAAATTGGATGGATGAAGTGGCGCCAAGCTTCTGGCATTCTTCGTGACAAGAGAGTGCCACAAAACTAAAAGGCAAGTTCTACAGGACGATGGTTCAACCCGCAATGTTGTATGACGCTGAGTGTTGGCCGATAAAAGGGCGACATGTTCAACAGTTAGGTGTGGCGGAGATGCGTATGTTGAGATGGATGTGTGGCCACACGAGGAAGGATTGAGTACAGAATGATGATATACGAGATAGAGTTGGGGTAGCACCAATTGAAGAGAAGCTTGTCCAACATCGTCTGAGATGATTTGGGCATATTTAGCGCAGGCCTTCGGAAGCTCCAGTGCATAGCGGACGGCTAAATCGTGCGGAGAATGTCAAGAGAGGGCGGGGTAGACCGTATTTGACATGGGAGGAGTCCGTTAAGAGAGACCTGAAGGATTGGAGTATCACCAAAGAGCTAGCTATGGATAGGGGCGAGGGAATCTGATGAAGAAAATAAAATAAAACCGAATGAAAAAAGAAGAATTTGGACTTTCAGCTCGCGCTATTTTTCTGTCAAATGGCGAATTCAAACATTTTCAGAACAACACGGAGCCTTCTAAACTCCTTCTATTCCTCTGGAAACCATTTTTGATCTTCCAACCCGCACCACCCAAAAAACTGGTGAATCTCTTTTGACCATTTATTTATGCTCGTAGGGAAAGGAAAAAAAATCACATATTAATTACAAAAGGGCAAAAGATCCAAGTTCAAATGTATGATGGGGAAAAAAATATCAAACTATAAATAACCTGGGTTAAAAATCAAATTCCCCATCAGGAAGGGGGCCTGTGGCTTTGATGAAATGCTAGAATGCCACCATTAAATGTGGGGGATGCCTGTAACGGCCAAGCCTGTCAATGGAGCTCCATCGACAAGGAGATGGATCGAGTCCGGACATGCTATTATACCAGACACATTTTGCAAATGCCTTGCATCTGAATGATATAAGCCATTGGCCTCCGGCAATCAAAGCAAGTGCACACTGCATATAATTCACTTAAATTGAAGAATATAGTTTAAAGTACACACGAATCAAGAACCACATTGACCATTTCCTGGCTATCAATAAAAAAAAACAGAAGAGGTTATAACTGTTTGCGCCTAATGCGCAATGTATAGCAGCAATTCTAACACATCATCCAATATATAGGCGCAACCGACCAGACTAAGCCCGTCATCATCCAAACATTATCCTCGCGGATTACTCATTGACTGTACCATCATCCAATTATTATGTGTGCGGATGAGGACAATCCATGTCTGAGTTGCTCCCTGATGCGGTGCTTGCTGGCTTCATCCACCGGAAATCTTGGAGATATGGTAGTGCACTTATTGCATTGGATTTTAGCAGGCAACTCAATTCTCTTCAAGCACACGGCTCGTTCCATGACGAGGCGTATATAATTCATCACCTTGTATTCCTCCTCGAACCCTTTCATCATAAACAATTTCAATTTCAAGTGCTTGAAATTGGATGCTTGCCACACCAAGTTGGTCTTCTCAGCATCGTCCTCGGACTTATTGAATTCACATGAATGACGATATAACTTCATGAACCAATTTTTTAAAATTAGATTAGAAATTGGCATCCTCAGCAGCATCAGCATTTAAAATGAAGCGCAATGGCAGCAGCATGAGTTAAGACATAAATGTAAATGTGCACTTACTAAAAACTTTAGAACCTTTCTGGAATCAGAGTTCTTGGAGGTATCTGAAGAAATGAAATACCGATATAGCATTTGGAACAAAGCAATGAATTTCTAGGATTCCTATAATAACATAGTAAACTAAGACAAACTCCGTAGGAATTTTGGGGGAATCTAACATGAGGTTAGACAAAATAGAACATCCATAGTCTTTACGCACATTTCCTATGAAGTACATAAACAACCTTGATAAGAACAACTTCTCTGCCATGTATTCTAGGATTGCACCATCATCCCTATACATCCCAGAGAGCCCTGTATCACTGTATGTACTATATTTGGCAGAATATAGTAATAAGTGGTTAATATTACACATGCATGCTGGTACCCTATATTTTAATGCTACATATCTGGAAAGTGGAAGCATGTATGTATGGCCAAAGTGTGGATTGGAAGAACCGAGGTGACAGGCTTACATGGAAATTCTGCAGTGAAGGCGCGCCTTCAAGTATAAACATAGTCCAATTCAAATCACATTCAGTAGATATACCGCCAAGGTGTGCATGTGTCAGTTTGCTGAATATAGGAGTCAGCCGTTGTGGACCTTCAGGCTCAACCCAGATCTGCAGTTAAAAGAACATAAATATGGAGAATATTATAACATGAAGTAAGAAACACATTTTTATTTATTTTTGAATAATAACTAGATGTAGAGGGGATTGTAGTAGAAACTTACCCGTTGATTGTAAAAATTAAAAACCAGATTCCCCAGGTTTGTGTCACTAGATAAACATTGGCTCAGTGCGAATGGCTTCTGCCAATACTGGGCAGGACAACCAAAAGCGAGTTGATGAAGCTGAGGAACATAGCCAAAAGACATTGGGGGGTTTTCACAAGACCAAGCATCATACCTCAGTACCCTCAGTTTAGGAAGACAGGTTAGCTCAACGTGTAAGCATCTAAAGAATCTAAGTTCAATTGATCTGAGGTCCGAGCTTGGGGCGTCTAATTCAAGGACAGATTCCTGGGGCATTACGCAGAATCTCAAGCAAAGAATCTTAAGTTTACTGCAAGTGTTAACAAGATTGGCGACATCTGAGGCTTGAAACGTGAGGTTCTCAAGGATTAGTCTAGTGAGCGATTCGAAGGCGCCAGGGTATGCACCAAAGAATGACATAAACCGCTGTCCATACAAGGCTAATTGGGCATCACTTGGAGAAGCAACATCTGGGCACATTGCGAACTCGAGGTATTCAGGTTCGCGGTTCTTCACGACATCCTGAACCGTATGGCCAATTATGGACAAGTAAGGGTCCATAATGTAGCACCTGAGCATCAATGTTTTGATGGTTCGAGTGCACTTGCAAGCCGGAGGAGACAGCAACCTCCTCGTCGCGTCCGTGTATGCCTTCATTATCTCATCTGTCGTGTAACCGGGCTTACAGACGTCCGAGGTACTGATGAGCAGATGAGATTGTTGATGAGGAAGGTGCCTCCACCGTGTTGCGACAGTGCCGGCCCAAATCGCCGTGCGGACATCAAGGCGTTCTAGGATGTGGAGAAGAATTTCACTGGGTAGCGCACTAATTCTGTCTTCATCTTTGCTGGCAACAACGGAATCTTCTCCTGCAGTGGGATCAATTCTATCTTCAATTTTGCTCTGCAAAACAGACTGAAGAAAACAAGATAGCAACCGACAGAGGAGAGGGCGGGGGGAGCAGACCTTGATGCTTGGGGAATCCATGGCAAGAGCAGCTTCGGGAGTTGGATTCGCCGATTCGGGGACGGGGTGCATCTTCTCGAGGTAGCAGAGAGGACACCACAGTCGGAGAGGAGGGGAGGGGAGGGAACCCACAGCTTGGAGGCGAGGCACGAAGGCTGTGGAAGGGAGCGGACGTGGGCGGGGTCGGACGACGCCGTGTAGGTCGGAGAGGACTCGGGCGGCGGCGGACGGCAGCTCGGGCGGGGGTGGCGGTGTCAGACCCTATATCTTTCCCTATTTTTATATATATATTATATATTATATATATTTATATTTATTTATATTTATATTTATATTATATATATATATATATATATATATATATATATAAGAATTCAACCCGCAGTCCCTTTTTAAGTTGCTATCTCAGAAAACGTTTCGTTATTACAAAAAGAACCCTGCCGTTTTGAGAATTCAACCCGCGGTCCCACTGGAAAAAAAAAAAACCTAGCCACACGAACGACCCATGAACCCCAATCTCATCCACCTCCAGCGCCGCCACGCCCTGCAACGCCGCCGCGCGCCGCCGAACTCCGCCCCGTCGTCGCCCCGCCGGAATCCGCCGGAACTCGACCCGCCGTCGCGCCGCCGCTCAAGCCCAGCTTCTGGATCGGGTCAACGCGGTGGCTCGAGCGGCTGGGGGCGGATCCGGCGAGGAGGAGGCCGGAGTCGAGGCGGGCCACGCCATGGGAGGAGGCCGGAGCTCGAGGGGCACGGTAATGGGTGCGGCGGGGCGGATCCGGCGAGGAGAGACCGGAGTGGAGGTGGGGGCACGCCATGGGAGGCTAGCAAAGCTTCGGGCAGCACCATCCATAGTGGTTGCTACCTGTGGGAGAAGAGGAGGGAGATTTTGAGAAAGAGAGAGAGACAGGAGTAAAGAGAGAGGGAAGGGAGAGGAAGGAGAGATGGCCGGAGGCGTGGTCAATGGTGAAGGTCCGGCGGCGCGCGGAGCGCGCTGCCCGCCGGTGGACACCCAATTGTGCGTGAACCCGCCGAGGACTGACCTCGCCACCTCCGTGCCTCCCCCAGGATCTCCGTCACTGCCTCATGCTGCTGTGCGCAAAGATACTGCTGCCTCTCCCTGGTACATCCATCTCCACTTCCTCGGGGCGCTGCTCGCCGGCTCATGACCTGCTATGGAATTGACGTTTGCGCACACAAGTTCCCCTGTCTGGCTCTGCCGGCTCCCGTAGTTGAGCAGAGCCAGGAGATCGAGAGAGGAAATACTCACTTGATTTTGCAAATTATGTTGGGCATGGAGATTGATCTGTTATTTTTGGTTGTCCCTAGATTCAAGGATGACAGCGCCCAAACCTTTCCCTGATGTTTGGGCAAAGGCGTGTATGTCTGATGTGCAGCAAAGCGACGAAACAATGGTCGATGGTTATGTATCTCGCGGGACTCGACGGTTACAGTTTCGGGAGCAGCACTGTTGCTTGCTAGCATATTTTTTTCTTACATATATGAACTGATGATGCTTTATTTGGTGTTGTTTCCCATGGCAGTACATTATGGCTTTGTTGACGATGATTTCTGCTAATGTGCACAGTTGAGTTTCTTTTTCACTTCCGATTTAAGATAGGTGCAAGTAAAACGATGACTTCACATTGGCTAAATCGCTTACTGTTGTTTATTCTTGTGCAGCAGCTGAGGAATAGACCCGGCAAGGAAGAGAGCTACACCAATGTAGTCGGTGGAATTAACAAGCAAAGTAAATCCTGAAGCTCCTGGTTGTAACAAGAGGTAATTTCCCGTTTTCCATGCACAATGCATTAGTTGATACAGAGTATTTGTGCGTCCAAATAGCAACATGAATTTGGTTTTAGTAGTTGTTTTGAATTCAAGTGTCAGAAAAATTATGCTGCTTCTGTCCTGATTGTACACAAGAGAATAATGATAGTTGAACCTCGGACGGGCATATGTGCTAGAGTGGCGGAAGCTTGTGAAGCCATGGTCTGTGATCTGCAGATATATAGTAGGAACAAGTGCGATTTGGATTTCCTTTTTGTTTGTCTTATGTGTCGCTTTGAGATGGTGAGGCCGAGATATGTGATAATTCTACTGCAAATATTTGTTGCTGCTGTTTTTAGGATCTTGCCGAAACATCAAGTTTCCCGAACAGAAAAATACTGTCATTTTGGCGAAACAAAAAATTTATTTCTAGCATGCTGAAACAAATAATTTATCTCTAGCACTGAAATTAAGTTTCTTACCAACAAGAAAGTATCACTGCAGTATTTTAATTATGTTACCACTAATCATTGGGTTGCTCCATTAGCAGGAAGTCGATTTGTCAGTGGAAACATAGCTGCAAGGAAGCGATATCTCAACTTTGACGTTACTTAAGCTTTTGGATTTCAGATTTAGTTGCCATCACCAAACTGGTATGCAATTGAGTTGCACTTGAGCGCACAAGCTGATTTCTAAATATCGCACAGTACTATAGTTGTGCTCCACTAAATAGCTTATATTTGAGCAGTCTTGCGGAATAGTTACAGTGAAGAAAAAGCTTGCAAGATTGATTTGATTTGCTGGTTTTTTGAGTGGCGCTACCCCTATTAGGCTAAGTAGAAGCACTATACGACGACTAAAGTACACCAGATTACCTTCTCTGGTTTTGTAATTTGTTGTTTGTTATTTTTGGAATTATTTTGGGTACAAGGAAAGAAGTGCCAGAGAACTGCCATTGTTTCGTGGTAAAATTTACTAATGTTGGTATTTCTTTTCAAGATTATATTATTGTTTGCCCATTTGGTCCTTGGATGTTCTACTGATTTTTTTTTCTATTCCTTGTGGATAATTTGCTTCGGATCATCAGACTACCTAGGGAAACATGCACATTCTTTATCTCACCCCCCCTCTTTATCTAAAGATATATTGGGCATCAGTCCACCTGTCATGAGATCTCTGAATTTTGGAGGCATGTTGTATTTTCTGAATTTCTTGCAGATATTATGCTTGGACTCACAAATGCATGTAATGCTTCCACTAGAGGTTTGTTCTTCGTTTCTTCTATGTTATTCCTCTTTCAAGTTTTTGGTCCTTGAAAAGTAATAGTACTTGCTAGGTTTTCTAGGTTCATTTTTGTGTGGTAGAAGCTGAATGTATATGGCCTGAATTTACATATCAGAGTGTATGAGTTGATTAAGGGTATGGGAGAGAACAATTGTCATCCTCAAATAACACGCGTCGTCACTAAGTTTCTTATATTTACCAATTGAAACATGTCACTAAGTTGCTACTGATGTCACGGTGTCCATAATGCAGAACACATAATAAGTTAAATCAAGCCAATGATTTTGTTCTTTTAGCCAGAGTCAGGTTCAGAGTTGTTCACACTGAATTTTCTGGGCACATCCATAAGCAAGCTAGCACGTATTATTTAACTGAAGCAGAGGGCGGCTAAGCTATGAATGCTTCATTCTTTGTTCTGAACAAATGCAGCTACGACTTTATATTTTGAAGAACCGGCACCTGAGTGTGTTCTGTTTTTATAGCCTGCAGAGTCTGGAGAGTAAAGCTTGTACATTTTGTAAACCATTTTGTTCCAGTTTCCCTTGGTATACAAGTCTATACTGTATCGGGTTTTGCCATTGCCGATCATGTACTTCTTTCTGTGCTAGACCGGTATAAGTATATTTAGCTCATGTACACATGGCATTTGGATTGAACCAAAGAATTTCATGTTGATGACTACATATATACCTGAACATGGTGGCTTGAACTTGGTTATTATTCTTGGACATGATGCTGGAATAATTCTTGAAGTTTCATATATTCTGCTCTTTCTTCAATTATCAATTAGTTTAATTGCATCCCTGATGGTAGTTTTAGATATGTAGCAAAAGAAAGGGTCAATTACACATTGTTGGGCCCTCACGGCCCAATAGTAAGAAGATCTTCTTTTAGGGGTCGCAGCGGTACGAAGATAAGTTCGTGGGTCCTTCCATGCACCTTAACTATTTTGTTTGGGCCAAGCCCAGATAGTAAAAAAATAAATTTCCCAACCAAGCTACCAACTATCTGTAAAAATTACCAAACAAAAATACCCAAAAAGTTAACACAAAAAACAGTTTAAAAATACTTCAAAAAAATATGTTCGTAATTTTTAAAAACACTTAAAAATTCGCCCAAAAAATCACTTCTTTACTACAAAAATACATTCTTTTCAAAAAAATTATTTTATAGAGTTTACATTTTAATGAATTTATTAAAAAAAGAAATTTCCATGTTCAACATTTATTAGAATTAGATATTAAAAATGGCGAAAAATGACCCATCAAGCAGGTTCTATCATTTTTATCGCCCGGTGCAACGCACGGGCATTTGTACTAGTCTGAATCTAACTGAAGAACCGAACTACTGTTCCTCCGGAGCTGAAGACCTAGTTTTTTTTTTTTGAAGGGAAAACCTCAAGGCAACTTTATTGCGAAATTATCAGAGTTACATCCTTTAAGACATTTGGAAGAATTAACCCAAAAAAAAGACACGTGGAAGAAGAAAACTAGGTGATCCTTCGTCAGACGGACTAAATTGCTGCATAATGGTTCGTTCGCTCCGATAGGCTTCGCTCTTTTAGTGTTTGAATGAAAGATCGGATGGCTCGCATTCTTCAGGATGTCTCTATTCAAGGACCGGCAAAGGCCTGATCATCCAGCTAGTACTTCAGTTGGTGAGAATATCAGGTGCTCCGAATTAAAATATAAATAAACTAGGTAATTGCCCGTGCGTTGCTACGGGAGATCTTACAAACATGATATTTTGAGCAACATTAATAAGATACATAAGCATTGATTTAACACACAAGTGTCAAAGCAAGCATGAATAATAGACTGTAAACACCATGATAGTCAAACCGAAACTCTATTTCAGATTATTTTTCCTATGATGGAGCTGAAATATTCCTATATACTTGTAGGAATCATAAATCACTAAATCATCAGGAAGTCCCTCATAAATATAGTTCCTTTGCAACAAACGGTACCTGATTGCTAAACCAAAGTGTGGATAGATACTTATATTTAGTATCTAGACACTTATATGCTAAACCAAACGGTACCTGATTGTCATAAATCACTATAATCATTATTTAGTATTTAGACACTACTATTTTAAAGGTGGATAGATACTTCAAATCTTACATATGCTAGCAACCAAGATTGCTACTTAAAATTAAGACCTCCCTATGGTCCAGCTCCTCTGTAGTATTGGCTCGCCTCGTCGTTCTCATTCTTTACATGTTTTGTTTGCCGAGGTCACGTCAGCTCCATGGTGGCCTCCTCCGAGCTCCTGTGCTCATCGACGCCCAAGAAAAAACTGAAAAAGAATCTTGCTATTTATACATGACGACTACAACGACAGTAATTATGAGGGTATACAAGACCATCATTGAAAGACTTTGTAACACTTACTTGTTTTATGCGGGTATAAGCTCTCACATTCTGCATTGCAAGTCAGAAAGCAAAAAATGATAATTAGTTTTCATTTCCAGTTTGCAAGACAGAAGATTATACATAACTGCTTATTGTACTCCCAAATAAAATTCAGTACTTTTTCCAAATAAAATTCAGTCAGGCACATTTGGTTCAATATATTTTTTAGCCACCTTATGTTTTCTTATGTTCAGGTGTGTCAGGTCATTCTTCCAGAATTGATATTAAATATCATGCTTGAACTTATTTTTGATGAAATTTCAAGACTATGCCTGAATACAATATAGCAAGACCAACTCGGCAACTCGGCCTACTGAATGTACATGGGTACCATTAATCGCGGACCTTTGCTGAGCAATTCAAGTAAGTTTAGAGGGGCCACATCTAACCGTTTAACATTTCTTTTACATTCTCCAAGGCTCCAATATCTGAGTGCGATAACACATGACACAAGGTTTGTCTCAAACTCATTATTTGTGACCACGTCCTGAAAAAGAAAATAACTTAGATCAGTTTAATTTTCGCACTTCAAGAACCAGACTGTGATTATCGAAGATACCAAGAAAAAATTGCATATCTCATTTGCAGAACATAAATGATGGGAAGAATGATGTATGATGTAATCCTATGCTGTAGACTCACTGACGAACAAATAAGAAATCAAAAACTCATATGTGGTTGTCCTGGTTCAGCAGCCGTGCCCTGTTACACTCCTGTTTCGTCAGACGCGCCTTTTAGATTTGGGAGCCAACTCGCGGATGAAGATGGCAACAGAGCATGTTCTCCATGCACCATCCTAAAGAAATAACACCAAATATGATCATTAGGGAACAAATAAAATATTTGGTTGCTTTATTTGACGTTTAAGAATGAAATCTTCAGATGTAGCTGCACCTGTAACCATCTACATACCTTCTAACACAGCAATCGACTTGATTAGAGAAGAGGAAAAAAAACTCAAGCAATTATCTTGTACAGAAATATTACCTCATTGTATTTCCAATCCGTCTGTCCCTTCCACTTCACTCCATCAGGGATATGTTAAAAGGCCAGCAAATCATGATTGCATCACTTGTATGACACTAAGTAAGAAAGGAATGATGATGTGGGACATGGGGTGCTACGGACAAACGCTGCCTCCTCCCAGCATAGAAGGGCCGCGGGGCGAGGGTACAACACAAGTCATGTGGTGCCATGGCGGTGTAGCTCTTCATTGGACGGACGCCACCGAGGAAAGAAGAAGATGGCCTCGTGCAGGCCACATCTTGGAGGCGGGGAGGCTGGACTGCGGGATCGCCGTGGTAGGCGGCCTCGAAGACGACCGGTCGATGTTTCCTATCGCCACACCCGAGAATCGTGTCACTGCCAGCAGTTTCGCCGACGCGGCCGCCAGATCTGGTAGAGAAGACAGGCTGGACCAACGTGGGGAGAGGGGAGGAGGTAGATGACCACGCCGCCATCAGATTTGTGGCCGACTGGCCGCCCCTTCCATCTTCCACGTTGCAAGGAGAGGGGACAAGATCGATCCGATGCACGCCGGGCCGGGTGGATGGGGAGCGACGACGGCTCCAAGAGAGAGAGAGAGAGAGAGAGAGAGAGAGAGAGAGAGAGAGAGAGGAGTATGGGAGGTGTACTCTGACGGGGGTGTGGCGGCGGCTGTGCTTGGGGGATCGTGCTTGGGAGGGGAGGAGGCAGTGCCGAGCCGCCCAGGACGGAGGTGAGGTGGGGTGGATCGGTGCTATAGATGGGATTGCATCCCGATGTTTTCGGCAGGGACGATTGCGCGTGAAAAAAAAACTTGAACCGACGATGGTCGAAGGCGGACGAAACCGGCCGAGGAAGGGACGTAAGAGGGGAAACGGAACCTTACGATTCTTTTAGGTAGTAGAGATATCAGATACTCCCATGGCACGATTTCAAAACATTCAATTTTAAGTGTTTGAAAAAATTCCACAAAAATTATACATGTTCACATCGCTTGAGCGGCTATAGCGCAGCGGGCAATGGCGGTTAGAACAGGCCACCATGCGGTGCCTTTGAAGAAAAAAAAACCTATATGATCCTCCGTCTGGATTTATTAGCCCTCCACACATTTTGCATCAAATTTGAGCATATATTTAACCGACAAAATAGTTTCTCCGTTCGTTAATATAAAACGTTTTGGAAGTTCAATTTAAGATGCCAAAACGTCTTATGTTCATCAATAGTATAATTTATAAGTTGCGATTAGGTCTAAGTCGACTAAGACTTAACCAAGTCTCCGTTAAGTGACATAATATATAAAAAGAAACAAGGAAAAATCTAAAAGGAAAATTTGTACAAATCTCCATGCAAGATTAAAGGAATATAACCTCGACTGAGACATAACGAAGTTTCAGTCGACTGAGACTTAGCAAAACCGATAATTTATATGTCATTGGAAGCTTCTTTTAAGTACGAATCTAACAATATAATTTTTATGACATATAACTTGTGTTGCTAATTAAATCTATGGACAAAATTAGATCCAAACCCAAGATCGGTGAGACAGCCCCCACCTCTCCCAAAAAGCTAGGGTTTCTCTACCTCCCAGTCGACGACGACGCCGGTCCGCCTCGTCTCCGGTGGCTTTAGGGCCATTGGAGCGGAGTGGATCCTGGCCCTTGCCATCGGGAGGGCCTCGTTTTTAGATTTTTTTTGAGGTTTGTGTCCCGTTCAGGAAGGTGAGACAGTGATGGCTCCCTGAAGATGGATTAAGGTTCTCCCCGTCTAGCCCCGTTTCGATGGTGTGTCTAGCATCGTCGGTGGGCGTTTGAAGACGCGTCTCCAATCTGGTCGTTCATCTATTTTCGTATGTTTTCAGGTTAGATATTTCTGATCTATGCTACTCTTCACCGGCGACGGTTGTTGTTATATTGCGTTGGTCCTTTGGAGGCTTAGCACGACAACTTCTGACTGTATACTAGAACATTTTTTGCCCGGCTCCACAAGAGAGTGGCGATTACAGCAGCGCGCCTTCGGCTTGCTTTTGTGCTTGTAGTTGTCACTAGGTGGTCTATGGATTTGGATGTAATATTTATTATTTCTTGTGTTCATTGTACTATTATGATTTAATATGCAAAGTACAAAAGGGCGTCTGAAGGAAATATGCCCTAGAGGCAATAATAAAGTTGTTATTTATATTTCCTTATATCATGATAAATGTTTATTATTCATGCTAGAATTGTATCAACCGGAAACTTAGTACATGTGTCAATACATAGACAAACAGAATGTCACTAGTATGCCTCTACTTGACTAGCTCGTTGAATCAATGATGGTTATGTTTCCTAACCATAGACATGAGTTTTCATTTGATTAACGGGATCACATCATTAGAGAATGATGTGATTGACTTGACCCATCCATTAGCTTAGCATCATGATCGTTTAGTTTGTTACTATTGCTTTCTTCATGACTTATACATGTTCCTATGACTATGAGATTATGTAACTCCCGAATATCGAAGGAACACTTTGTGTGCTACCAAATGTCACAACGTAACTGGATGATTATAAAAGTGCTCTACAGGTGTCTCCGATGGTGTTCGTTGAGTTGGCATAGATAGAGAATAGGATTTGTCACTCCAATTGTCGGAGAAGTATCTCCGGGCCCTCTCGGTAATGCACATCACTATAAGCCTTGCAAGCAATGTGACTAATGAGTTAGTTACGGGATGATGCATTGTGGAACGAGTAAAGAGACTTGCCGGTAACGAGATTGAACTAGGTATTGAGATACCGATGATCGAATCTCGGGCAAGTAACATACCGATGACAAAGGGAACAACGTATGTTGTTATGCGGTTTGACCGATAAAGATCTTCGTAGAATATGTAGGAACCAATATGAGCATCTAGGTTCCGCTATTGGTTATTGACCGGAGACGTGTCTCGGTCATGTCTACATAGTTCTCGAACCTGTAGGGTCCGCACGCTTAAACTTATGTGATTATCAGTATTATGAGTTTTTGTATTTTGATGTACCGAAGGTAGTTCGGAGTCCCGTATATGATCACGGACATGAAGAGGAGTCTTGAAATGGTCGAGACGTAAAGATCGATATATTGGACGACTATGTTCGGACACCGGAAGTGTTTCGGGAGGTTTCAGACATATACCGGGGTACCGAGGGGTTACCGGAACCCCCCGGGGAGTATATTGGGCCTAATGGGCCCTAGTGGGAGAAGAGGAGGGGCGGCCAGGGCAGCCGCGCGCCCCCTCCCCCTCTAGTCCGAATTGGACAAGGCGGGGGGCGGCGCCCCCCGTTCCTTCTCTCCTTCTCTCCCTTCCTTCTCCTCTCCTACTCCTACTTGGAAGGGGGGAGTCCTACTCCCGGTGGGAGTAGGACTCCTCGTGGGGCGCGCCATAGGAGGCCGGCCCCCTCCCCCTCCTCCAATCCTTTATATACAGGGAGGGGGCACCCCTTGGAAACACAACAATTGATCATTGATCTCTTAGCCGTGTGCGGTGCCCCCTCCACCATAATCCACCTCGGTCATATCGTAGAGGTGCTTAGGCGAAGCCCTACGTCGGTAGCTTCATCAACACCGTCACCACGCCGTCGTGCTGATGAAGCTCTTCCCCGAAGCTCTACTGGATCGTGAGTTCGCGGGACATCACCGAGCTGAACGTGTGCTGAACGCGGAGGTGCCGTACGTTCGGTACCGAGGATCGGTCGATCGTGAAGACGTACAACTACATCAACCGCGTTGTCATAACGCTTCCGCTTACGGTGTACGAGGGTATGTAGACAACACTCTCCCCTCTCATTGCTATGCATCACCATGATCACGCAAGATCATGGTGATGCATAGCAACGAGAGGGAAGAGTATCATCCACATACCCTCGTAGACCATAAGCGGAAGAGTTATGAGAACGCGGTTGATGTAGTCGAACGTCTTCACGATCCGACCGATCCAAGTACCGAACGCACGTCACCTCCGAGTTCAGCACATGTTCAACTCGATGACATCCCACGAACTCCGATCCAGCAGAGCTTCACGGGAGAGTTCCGTCAACACGACGGCGTGATGACGGTGATGATGTTGCTACGGATGTAGGGCTTCGCCTAAGCACCGCTACGATATAATCGAGGTGGATTATGGTGGAGGGGGCACCGCACACGGCTAAGGGACCAATGATCAACTTGTGTGTTCTAGGGTGCCCCTGCCCCCGTATATAAAGGAGCAATGGGGGAGGCTGGCCGGCCCCTGTAGGGCGCGCCAGGAGGAGGAGTCCTCCTCCTAGTAGGAGTAGGACTCCTACTAGGAGGAGGAAAGGAAGGGGGAAGGGGAGAAGGAAGGAGAGGGAGGAAAGGAGGAATGGGGGGCCGCCCCCTTGTCCAATTCGGTTTGGGCTAGGGGGCCGCGCGCCCTGCCTCCTCTCTTCCACCACTTGGCCCATGTGGCCCAACACTTCTTCCCCGTATTCCCGTAACTCCCTGGTACTCCGGAAAATACCCGAATTACTCGGAACCTTTCCGATGTCCGAATATAGTCGTCCAATATATCGATCTTTACGTCTCAACCATTTTGAGACTCCTCGTCATGTCCCCGATCTCATCTGGGACTCCGAACTACCTTCGGTAAATCAAATCACTTAAACTCATAATACCGATCGTCACCGAACGTTAAGCGTGCGGACCCTACGGGTTTGAGAACTATGTAGACATGACCGAGACACGTCTCCGGTCAATAACCAATAGCAAAACCTGGATGTTCATATTGGCTCCAACATATTCTACGAAGATCTTTATCGGTCAAATCGCATAACAACATACATTATTCCCTTTGTCATCGGTATGTTACTTGCCCGAGATTCGATCCTCCGTATCTCAATACCTAGTTCAATCTCGTTACCAGAAAGTCTCTTTACTCGTTTTTGTAATGCATCATCCCGCAACTAACTCATTAGTTGCATTGCTTGCAAGGCTTATAGTGATGTGCATTACCGAGAGGGCCCAGAGATACCTCTCCGACAATCGGAGTGACAGATCCTAATCTCGATCTATGCCAACTCAAAAAGTACCATTGGAGACACCTCTAGAGCACCTTTATAATCACCCAGTTATGTTGTGACGTTCGGTAGCACACAAAGTGTTCCTCCGGTAATCGGGAGTTGCATAATCTCATAGTCATAGGAACATGTATAAGTCATGAAGAAAGCAATAGCAGTAAACTAAAACGATCAAGTGCTAAGCTAACGGAATGGGTCAAGTCAATCACATCATTCTCCTAATGATGTGATCCCGTTTATCAAATGACAACTCATGTCTATGGTTAGGAAACATAACCATTTTTGTTTAACGAGCTAGTCAAGTAGAGGCATACTAGTGACACTTTGTTTGTGTATGTATTCACACATGTATTATGTTTCCGGTTAATACAATTCTAGCATGAATAATAAACATTTATCCTGAAATAAGGAGATAAATAATAACTTTATTATTGCCTCTAGGGCATATTTCCTTCAGTCTCCCACTTGCACTAGAGTCAATAATCTAGATTACACAGTAATGATTCTAACACCCATGGAGCCTTGGTGCTGATCATGTTTTGCTCGTGAGAGAGGCTTAGTCAACGGGTCTGCAACATTTAGATCCGTATGTATCTTTCAAATCTCTATGTCTCCCACTTGATCGCGGATGGAATTGAAGCATCTCTTGATGTATTTGGTTCTCTTGTGAAATCTGGATTACTTTGCCAAGGCAATTGCACTAGTATTGTCACAAAAGATTTTCATTGGACCCAATGCACTAGGTATGACACCTAGATCGGATATGAACTCCTTCATCCAGACTCCTTCATTTGCTGCTTCCGAAGCAGCTATGTACTCCGCTTCACACGTAGATCCTGCCACGACGCTTTGTTTAGAACTGCTCCAACTAACAGCTCCACCGTTCAATATAAACACGTATCCGGTTTGTGATTTAGAATCTTCTAGATCAGTGTCAAAGCTTGCATCGACGTAACCATTTACGACGAGCTCTTTGTCACCTCCATAAATGAGAAACATATCCTTAGTACTTTTCAGGTATTTCAGGATGTTCTTGACCGCTGTCCAGTGATCCACTCCTGGATTGCTTTGGTACCTCCCTGCTAAAGTAATAGCAGGGCACACATCAGGTCTGGTACACAAGATTGCATACATAATAGAGCCTATGGCTGAAGCATAGGGAACACTTCTCATTTTCTCTCTATCTTCTACAGTGGTCGGGCATTGAGTCTTACTCAACTTCACACCTTGTAACACAGGCAAAACCCTTTCTTAGCTTGATCCATTTTGAACTTCTTCAAAACTTTATCAAGGTATGTGCTTTGTGAAAGTCCAATTAAGCATCTTGATCTATCTCTATAGATCTTGATGCCCAATATATAAGAAGCTTCACCGAGGTCTTTCATTGAAAAACTCTTATTCAAGTATCCTTTTATGCTATCCAGAAATTCAATATCATTTCCAATCAACAATATTTCATCCACATATAATATTAGAAATTCTACAGAGCTCCCACTCACTTTCTTGTAAATACAGGCTTCTCCAAAAGTCCATATAAAACCATATGCTTTGATCACACTATCAAAACGTTTATTCCAACTCCGAGAGGCTTGCACCAGTCCATAAATGGATCGCCGGAGCTTGCACACTTTGATAGCTCCCTTTGGATCGATAAAACCTTCAGGTTGCATCATATACAACTCTTCTTCCAGAAATCCATTCAGGAATGTAGTTTTTACATCCATTTGCCAAATTTCATAATCATAAAATGCGGCAATTGCTAACATGATTCGGACGGACTTAAGCATCGCTACGGGTGAGAATGTCTCATCGTAGTCAACTCCTTGAACTTGTCGAAAACCTTTCACAACAAGTCGAGCTTTGTAGATAGTAACATTACCGTCAGTGTCAGTCTTCTTCTTGAAGATCCATTTATTCTCTATGGCCTGCCGATCATCGGGAAAGTTAACCAAAGTCCATACTTTGTTCTCATACATAGATCCCATCTCAGGTTTCATGGCCTCAAGCCATTTTGCGGAATCTGGCCTCATCATCGCTTCCTCATAGTTCGTTGGTTCGTCATGGTCAAGTAACATGACCTCCAGAATAGGATTACCGTACCACTCTAGTGCGGATCTTACTCTGGTTGACCTACGAGGTTCAGTACTAACTTGATCTGAAGTTTCATGATCATCATCATTGGCTTCCTCACTAATTGGTCTAGGTGTCACAGGAACCGGTTTCTGTGATGTACTACTTTCCAATAAGGGAGCAGGTACAGTTACCTCATCAAGTTCTACTTTCCTCCTACTCACTTCTTTCGAGAGAAACTCCCTCTCTAGAAAGGATCCATTCTTAGCAACAAATGTCTTGCCTTCAGATCTGTGATAGAAGGTGTACCCAATAGTCTCCTTTGGGTATCCTATGAAGACACATTTCTCCGATTTGGGTTCGAGCTTATCAGGTTGAAGCTTTTTCACATAAGCATCGCAGCCCCAAACTTTAAGAAATGAAAACTTTGGTTTCTTGCCAAACCATAGTTCATAAGGCGTCATCTCCACGGATTTAGATGGTGCCCTATTTAACGTGAATGCAGCTATCTCTAAAGCGTAACCCCAAAATGATAGCGGTAAATCAGTAAGAGACATCCTAGATTGCACCATATCAAGTAAAGTACGATTAAAACGTTTGGACACATCATTACGCTGTGGTGTTCCGGGTGGCGTGAGTTGCGAAGCTATTCCGCATTGTTTCAAATGAAGACCAAACTCGTAACTCAAATATTCTCCTCCACGATCAGATCGTAGAAACTTTATTTTCTTGTCACGATGATTTTCCACTTCACTCTGAAATTCTTTGAACTTTTCAAATGTTTCAGACTTATGTTTCATCAAGTAGATATACCTATATCTTCTCAAATCATCTATGAAGGTGAGAAAATAATGATACCCGCCGCGAGCCTCAATATTCATCGGACCACATACATCAGTATGTATGATTTCCAATAAATCTGTTGCTCGCTCCATAGTTCCGGAGAACGTCGTTTTAGTCATCTTGCCCATGAGGCATGGTTCGCAAGTACCAAGTGATTCATAATCAAGTGATTCCAAAAGTCCATCAGAATAGAGTTTCTTCATGCGCTTTACACCAATATGACCTAAATGGCAGTGCCACAAATAAGTTGCACTATCATTATCAACTCTACATCTTTTGGCTTCAACATTATGAATATGTGTATCACTACTATCAAGGTTCATTAAAAATAGACCACTCTTCATGGGTGCATTACCATAAAAGATATTACTCATATAAATAAAACAACCATTATTCTCTGATTTAAATGAATAACCGTCTCGCATCAAACAAGATCCAGATATAATGTTCATGCTCAACGCTGGCACCAAATAACAATTATTCAGGTCTAAAACTAATCCCGAAGGTAGATGTAGAGATAGCATGCCGATGGCGATCACATCGACTTTAGAACCATTTCCCACGCGCATCATCACCTTGTCCTTAGCCAATCTTCGCTTAATCCGTAGTCCCTGTTTCGAGTTGCAAATATTAGCAACAGAACCAGTATCAAATACCCAGGTGCTACTGCGAGTTTTAGTAAGGTACACATCAATAACATGTATATCACATATACCTTTGTTCACCTTGCCATCTTTCTTATCCGCCAAATACTTGGGGCAGTTCCGCTTCCAGTGACCAGTCCCTTTGCAGTAGAAGCACTCAGTCTCAGGCTTAGGTCCAGACTTGGGTTTCTTCTCTTGAGCAGCAACTTGTTTGCCATTCTTCTTGAAGTTCCCTTTCTTCTTCCCTTTTCCCTTTTTCTTGAAACTGGTGGTCTTGTTGACCATCAACACTTGATGCTCCTTCTTGATTTCTACCTCCGCAACTTTTAGCATTGCGAAGAGCTCGGGAATCGTCTTATCCATCCCTTGCATATTATAGTTCATCACGAATCTCTTGTAGCTTGGTGGCAGTGATTGAAGAACTCTGTCAATGACACTATCAACAGGAAGATTAACTCTCAGTTGAGTCAAGTGGTTATGATACCCAGAAATTCTGAGTATATGTTCACTGACTGAACTATTCTCCTCCATCTTGCAGCTATAGAACTTATTGGAGACTTCATATCTCTCAATCCGGGCATTTGCTTGAAATATTAACTTCAACTCCTAGAACATCTCTTATGATCCATGACGTTCAAAACGTCATTGAAGTCCCGGTTCTAAGCCGTAAAGCATGGCACCCTGAACTATCGAGTAGTCATCAGCTTTGCTCTGCCAGACGTTCATAACATCTGGCGTTGCTCCTGCAGCGGGTTTGGCACCTAGCGGTGCTTCTAGGACTTAATTCTTCTGTGTAGCAATGAGGATAATCCTCAAGTTACGGACCCAATCCGTGTAATTGCTACCATCATCTTTCAACTTTGCTTTCTCAAGGAACGCATTAAAATTTAATGGAACAACAGCACGGACCATCTATCTACAATAACATAGACAAGTAAAATACTATAAGGTACTAAGTTCATGATAAATTAAAGTTCAATTAGTCATATTTAAGAACTCCCACTTAGATAGACATCCCTCTAATCATCTAAGTGATCACGTGATCCATATCAACTAAACCATGACCGATCATCACGTGAAATGGAGTTGTTTTCAATGGTGAACATCACTATGTTGATCATATCTACTATATGATTCACGCTCGACCTTTCGATCTCAGTGTTCCGAGGCCATATCTGCATATGCTAGGCTCGTCAAGTTTAACCCGAGTATTTCTGCATGTGCAAAACTGGCTTGCACCCGTTGTATGTGAACGTAGAGCTTATCACACCCGATCATCACATGGTGTCTCGGCACGACGAACTTTGGCAACGGTGCATACTCAGGGAGAACACTTGTACCTTGAAATTTAGTGAGAGATCATCATATAATGCTACCGCCAATCAAGAAGAATAAGATGCATAAAGGATAAACATCACATGCAATCAATATAAGTGATATGATATGGCCATCATCATCTTGTGCCTGTGATCTTCATCTCCAAAGCACCGTCATGATCACCATCGTCACCGACTTGACACCTTGATCTCCATCGAAGCATCGTTGTCGTCACGCCAACCATTGCCTCCACGACTATCCCTACCGCTTAGTGATAAAGTAAAGAAATTACATGGCGATTGAATTTCATACAATAAAGCGACAACCATATGGCTCATGCCAGTTGCCGATAACTCCGCTACAAAACATGATAATCTCATACAATAAAATTTAGCATCATGTCTTGACCATATCACATCACAACATGCCCAACAAAAACAAGTTAGACGTCCTCTACTTTGTTGTTGCAAGTTTTACGTGGCTGTTATGGGCTGAGCAAGAACCGTTCTTACCTACGCATCAAAACCACAACGATATTTTGTCAAGTTAGTGCTGTTTTAACCTTCAACAAGGACCAGGCGTAGTCACACTCGGTTCAACTAAAGTTGGAGAAACTGACACCCGCCAGCCACCTGTGTGCGAAACACGTCGGTAGAACCAGTCTCGCGTAAGCGTACGCGTAATGTTGGTCCGGGCCGCTTCATCCAACAATGCCACCGAACCAAAGTATGACATGCTGGTAAGCAGTATGACTTGTATCGCCCACAACTCACTTGTGTTCTACTCGTGCATATAACATCTACACATAAACCTGGCTCAGATGCCACTGTTGGCGAACGTAGTAATTTCAAGAAAAAAAATCCTATGCACACGCAAGATCATGGTGATGCATAGCATCGAGAGAGAAGAGTATCGTCCATGTAGCCTCATAGACCATAAGCGGAAGCGTTATGACAACGCGGTTGATGTAGTCGAACGTCTTCACGATCCGACCGATCCAAGTACGAACGCACGACACCTCCGAGTTCAGCACACGTTCAGCTCGATAACGTCCCACGAACTCCGATCCAGCAGAGCTTCATGGGAGAGTTCCGTCAACACGACATCATGATGACGGTGATGATGTTGCTATCGATGTAGGGCTTCGCCTAAGCACCGCTACAATATAATCGAGGTGGATTATGGTGAAGGGGGGCACCGCACACGGCTAAGGGATCAATGATCAACTTGTGTGTTCTAGGGTGCCCCCTGCTCCCGTATATAAAGGAGCAAGGGGGAGGCCGGCCGGCCCTAGTAGGGCGCGCCAGGAGGAGGAGTCCTCCTCCTAGTAGGAGTAGGACTCCCCTTTCCTACTCCTACTAGGAGGAGGAAAGGAAGGGGGAAGGGGAGAAGGAAGGAGAGGGAGGAAAGGAGGAAAGGGGGGCCGTCCCCCTAGTCCAATTCGGTTTGGGCTAGGGGGCCGCGCGCCCTGCCTCCTCTCTTCTACCACTTGGCCCATGAGGCCCAACACTTCTTCCCCGTATTCCCGTAACTCCTCGGTACTCCGAAAAATACTTGAATCACTCGGAACTTTTTCGATGTCCGAATATAGTCGTCCAATATATTGATCTTTACATCTTGACCATTTCGAGACTCCTCGTCATGTCCTCGATCTCATCTGGGACTCCAAACTACCTTCGGTACATCAAATCACTTAAACTCATAATACCAATCGTCACCGAACGTTAAGCGTGCGGACCCTACGGGTTCGAGAACTATGTAGACATGACCGAGACACGTCTCCGGTCAATAACCAATAGCGGAACATGGATGTTCATATTAGCTCCTACATATTCTACTAAGATCTTTATCGGTCAAACCGCATAACAACATATGTTGTTCCCTTTGTCATCGGTATGTTACTTGCCCGAGATTCGATCGTCGGTATCTCAATACCTAGTTCAATCTCATCACCGGCAAGTCTCTTTACTCGTTTACGTAATGCATCATCCCGCAACTAACTCATTAGTTGCATTGCTTGCAAGGCTTATAGTGATTTGCATTACCGAGAGGGCCCAGAGATACCTCTCTGGCAATCGGAGTGACAAATCCTAATCTCGATCTATGCCAACTCAACAAGTACCATCAGAGGCACCTGTAGAGCACCTTCATAATCACCCAGTTACGTTGTGACGTTTGGTAGCTCACAAAGTGTTCCTCCGGTAATCAAGAGTTGCATAATCTCATAGTCATAGGAACATATATAAGTCATGAAGAAAGCAACAACAGTAAACTAAAACGATCAAGTGGTAAGCTAACGGAATGGGTCAAGTCAATCACATCATTCTCCTAATGATGTGATCCCGTTTATAAAATGACAACTCATGTCTATGGTTAGGAGACATAACCATTTTTTATTAACGAGCTAGTCAATTAGAGGCATGCTAGTGACACTCTATTTGTCTATGTATTCACACATGTATTATGTTTCCGGTTAATACAATTCTAGCATGAATAATAAACACTTATCATGAAATAAGGAAATAAATAATAACTTTATTATTGCCTCTAGGGCATATTTCCTTCAGCGTGTGCGTAGGAAAAATTTGAAATTACTACGTTACCCAACAGTGGCATCCGAGCCAGGTTTATGCGTAGATGTTATATGCACGAGTAGAACACAAGTGAGTTATGGGCGGTACAAGTCATACTGCTTACCAGCATGTCATAATTTGGTTCGGCGGTATTGTTGGATGAAGCGGCCCAGACCGACATTATGCGTACACTTACGCGAGACTGGTTCTATCGACGTGCTTGGCACACAGGTGGCTGGCGGGTGTCAGTTTCTCCAACTTTAGTTGAACCGAGTGTGACTACGCCCGGTCCTTGTTGAAGGTTAAAACGTCACTAACTTGACGAACTATCATTGTGGTTTTGATGCGTATGTAAGAACGGTTCTTGCTCAGCCTGTAGCAGCGACGTAAAACTTGCAACAACAAAGTAGAGGACATCTAACTTGTTTTTGCAGGGCATGCTGTGATGTGAGATGGTCAAGGCATGATGCTATATTTTATTGTATGAGATGATCTTGTTTTGTAACGGAGTTATCGGCAACTGGCAGGAGCCATATGGTTGTCGCTTTTAGTGTATGAAATGCAATCACCATGTAATTGCTTTACTTTATCACTAAGTGGTAGCGATAGTCGTAGAAGCAATAGTTGGCGAGACGACAACGATGCTATGATGGAGATCAAGGTGTCGCGCCGGTGACGATGGTGATCATGACGGTGCTTTGGAGATGGAGATCAAAGGCACAAGATGATGATGACCATATCATATCACTTTATTGATTGCATGTGATGTTTATCCTTTATGCATCTTATTCTGCTTTGATTGACGGTAGCATTATAAGATGATTTCTCACTAAAAAATTTCAAGGTACAAGTGTTCTCCTTGAGTATGCACCGTTACAAAAGTTCGTCGTGCCAAGACACCACGTGGTGATCGGGTGTGATAAGCTCAACGTTCTTGTACAACGGGTGCAAGCCAGTTTTGCACACGCAGAATACTCGGGTTAAACTTGATGAGCCTAGCATATACAGATATGGCCTCGGAACACTGAGACCGTAAGGTCGAGCGTGAATAATATAGTAGATATGATCAACATAGTGATGTTCACTATTGAAAACTACTCCATTTCACGTGATGATCGGTTATGGTTTAGTTGATTTGGATCACATGATCACTTAGATGATTAGAGGGATATCTATCTAGGTGGGAGTTCTTAAGTAATATGATTAATTGAACTTAAATTTATCATGAACTTAGTGCTGATAGTATTTGCATAACTATGTTGTAGATCAATAGCTTGCGATGTAGCTCCCCGTTTATTTTGATATGTTCCTAGAGAAAAACTAAGTTGAAAGATGTTAGTAGCAATGATGCAAATTGGATCTTTTGGGGATATAGCTACTAGGTAAGACCCGCCCAGGAGGGGCCAGGTCAACCCCAATGGCGGGTTACAAGAAGAAGCCCAGTAAATATTCAAGGTGATGATTTATTAAGACTTGAAGAAGGCATAAGCCCATAGGTGGCTTAAGGCCCAAATATTGTGAACCACCATATGTAGGAAAAGACTTGTAAAGAAAGGCATGTAAAGAAAGTCACCGAGCTGGACACGTTTTATGAGCCGTCCGGGACTCTGTAGGCCACTAGGCGCCAACCCGTGTATATAAGGGGATGACCCGGTGGCGGCTCAGGACAAGAGACAACAACTCGAAGCCAGGAAAAGCGTATTTGCTCCCCTGTCTTCAAAACCCCAGTAATTCCAAACACAACTAGACGTAGGATTTTACCTTCATTGTAAGGGGCCGAACTAGTATAAAACCTCTTGTGTCCTTTGTCCCGATTAACCCCTTTAAGATTCCTAGTTGCGATGGCCCTACGACTAAGTCCTTTTGCTAGGACATTTGCCGTGACAATTCCACAACAGTTGGCGCCCACCGTGGTGCCAGCACACGGTGGATTTGAGTTCTTGAAGGGCAACTTCGAAGGGCTCAAGGGATACGCTGTGGGCTGGATGACCAAGAGTCGTCGCGGCAAACTCTACATCGACGACGAAGGCTGGGGCCCCGAGGCCGACTCAATTGAGTACAGGTACCGGGTCCCCTTCGGCGGAATTCATATCTTCATCGGCCGGATCGACGAATCGGGCCCTGAGCCGGACGTCCACACCAACCTTGTCGAGACGGCTCAGCGCGCGAGATCTGTTGGGGAACGTAGTAATTTCAAAAAATTTCCTACGCACACACAAGATCATGGTGATGCATAGCAACGAGAGGGGAGAGTATTGTCTACGTACCCTCGTAGACCGAAAGCGGAAGCGTTATCACAACGCGGTTGATGTAGTCGTACGTCTTCACGATCCGACCGATCAAGTACCGAACGCACGACACCTCCGAGTTCAGCACACGTTCAGCCCGATGACGTCCCTCGAACTCCGATCCAGCCGAGTGTTGAGGGAGAGTTTCGTCAGCACGACGGCGTGGTGACAATGTTGATGTTCTAGCGACGCAGGGCTTCGCCTAAGCACCGCTACAGTATTATCGAGGTGGACTATGGTGGAGGGGGGCACCGCACACGGCTAAGAGATCAATGATCAATTGTTGTGTCTATGGGGTGCCCCTGCCCCCGTATATAAAGGAGCAAGGGGGAGGTGCGGCCGACCAGGGAGGAGGCACGCCGGGAGGAGTCCTACTCCTACCGGGAGTTGTACCCCCCCTTTTCCATGTTGGACTAGGAGAGAGAGGGGGAAGAGGTGGAGGGGAGGAAGGAAAGGGGGGGGGGGCGCCGCCCCCCTCTCCTTGTCCTATTCGGACTAGGGGGGAGGGGCGCGCGGCCCTGCCCTGGCCTCCTCTCCTGTCTTCCACCAAGGCCCACTAAGGCCCATTAAGTTCTCGGGGGGTTCCGATAACCTCCCGGTGCTTCGAAAAAAAATCCCGATTTCACCCGAAACACTTCCGATATCCAAACATAGGCTTCCAATATATCAATCTTCATGTCTTGACCATTTTGAGACTCCTCGTCATGTCCGTGATCACATCTGGGACTCTGAACAACCTTCGGTACATCAAAACATATAAACTCATAATATTACTGTCATCGTAACGTTAAGCGTGCGGACCCTACGGGTTCGAGAACTATGTAGACATGACCGAGACACGTCTCCGATCAATAACCAATATCGGAACCTGGATGCTCATATTGGCTCCCACATATTCTACGAAGATCTTTATCGGTCAGACCGCATAACAACATACGTTGTTCCCTTTGTCATCGGTATGTTACTTGCCCGAGATTCGATCGTCGGTATCTCAATACCTAGTTCAATCTCGTTACCGGCAAGTCTCTTTACTCGTTCCGTAATACATCATCCCGCAACTAACTCATTAGTTGCAATGCTTGCAAGGCTTAAGTGATGTTCATTACCGAGAGGGCCCAGAGATACCTCTCTGACAATCGGAGTGACAAATCCTAATCTTGAAATACGCCAACCCAACAAGTACCTTCGGAGACACCTGTAGAGCACCTTTATAATCACCCAGTTACGTTGTGACGTTTGGTAGCACACAAAGTGTTCCTCCAGTAAACAGGAGTTGCATAATCTCATAGTCATAGGAACATGTATAAGTCATGAATGAAGCAATAGCAACATACTAAACGATCGTGTGCTAAGCTAATGGAATGGGTCATGTCAGTCACATCATTCTCCTAATGATGTGATCCTGTTAATCAAATGACAACCCATGTCAATGGCTAGGAAACTTAACCATCTTTGATCAACGAGCTAGTCAAGTAGAGGCATACTAGTGACACTCTTTTTGTCTATGTTTTCACACATGTATTATGTTTTTGGTTAATACAATTCTAGCATGAATAATAAACATTTATCATGATATAAGGAAATAAATAATAACTTTATTATTGCCTCTAGGGCATATTTCCTTCAGTCTCCCACTTGCACTAGAGTCAATAATCTAGATTACACAGTAATGATTCTAACACCTATGGAGCCTTGGTGCTAATCATGTTTTGCTCGTGGAAGAGCCTTAGTCAACGGGTCTGCAACATTCAGATCCGTATGTATCTTGAAAATTTCTATGTCTCCCACCTGGACTAGATCCCGGATGGAATTGAAGCATCTTTTGATGTGCTTGGTTCTCTTGTGAAATCTGGATTCCTTCGCTAAGGCAATTGCTCCAGTATTGTCACAAAAGATTTTCATTGGGCCCGATGCACTAGGTATGACACCTAGATCAGATAGAAACTCCTTAATCCAGACTCCTTCATTTGCTGCTACTGAAGCAACTATGTACTCCGCTTCACATGTAGATCCCGCCATGACGCTTTGTTTAGATCTGCACCAACTGACAGCTCCACCGTTCAATGTAAACATGTATCCGGTTTGCGATTTAGAATCGTCCGGATCAGTGTCAAAGCTTGCATCAACGTAACCATTTACGATGAGCTCTTTGTCACCTCCATAAACGAGAAAAATATCCTTAGTCCTTTTCAGGTACTTCAGTTTGTTCTTGACCGCTGTCCAGTGATCCACTCCTGGATTACTTTGGTACCTCCCTGCTAGACTTATAGCAAGGCACACATCAGGTCTGGTACACATCATTGCATACATGATAGAGCCTATGGCTGAAGCATAGGGAACATCTTTCATTTTCTCTCTATCTTCTGCAGTGGTGGGGCATTGAGTCTTACTGAACTTCACACCTTGTAACACAGGCAAGAACCCTTTCTTTGCTTGATCCATTTTGAACTTCTTCAAAACTTTTTCAAGGTATGTGCTTTGTGAAAGTCCAATTAAGCGTCTTGATCTATCTCTATAGATCTTAATGCCCAATATGTAAGCAACTTCACTGAGGTCTTTCATTGAAAAACTCTTATTCAAGTATCCCTTTATGCTATCCAGAAATTCTATATCATTTCCAATCAGTAATATGTCATCCACATATAATATCAGAAATGCTACAGAGCTCCCACTCACTTTCTTGTAAATACAGGCTTCTCCAAAAGTTTGTACAAAACCAAATGCTTTGATCACACTATCAAAGCGTTTATTCCAACTCCGAGAGGCTTGCACCAGTCCATAAATGGATCGCTGGAGCTTGCACACTTTGTTAGCTCCCTTTGGATCGACAAAACCTTTCGGTCGCATCATATACAACTCTCCTTCCAGAAATCCACTCAGGAATGCAGTTTTGACATCCATCTGCCAAATTTTGTAATAATAAAACGCGGCAATCGCTAACATGATTCGGACAGACTTAAGCATCGCTACGGGTGAGAAGGTCTCATCGTAGTCAATCCCTTGAACTTGTCGAAAACCTTTCGCAACAAGTCAAGCTTTGTAGACAGTAACATTACCGTCAGCGTCAGTCTTCTTCTTGAAGATCCATTTATTCTCAATTGCTTGCCGATCATCGGGCAAGTCATCCAAAGTCCACACTTTGTTCTCATACATGGATCCCATCTCAGATTTCATGGCCTCAAGCCATTTTGCAGAATCTGGGCTCACCATCGCTTCTTCATAGTTCGTAGGTTCATTATGATCTAGTAGCATGACTTCCAGAACAGGATTACCGTACCACTCTGGTGCGGATCTTACTCTGGTTGATCTACGAGGTTCAGTAACAACTTGATCTGAAGTTTCATGATCATCATCATTAACTTCCTCACTAATTGGTGTAGGTGTCACATAAACCGGTTTCTGTGATGAACTGCTTTCCAATAAGGGAGAAGGTACAATTAGTTCTACTTTCCTCCCACTCACTTCTTTCGAGAGAAACTCTTGTAGAAAGGATCCATTCTTAGCAACGAATGTCTTGCCTTCGGATCTGTGATAGAAGGTGTACCCAACAGTCTCCTTTGGGTATCCTATGAAGACACATTTCTCTGATTTGGGTTCGAACTTATCAGGTTGAAGCTTTTTCACATAAGCATCGCAGCCCAAAACTTTCAGAAACGACAACTTTGGTTTCTTGCCAAACCACAGTTCATAAGGCGTCGTCTCAACGAATTTCAATGGTGCCCTATTTAACGTGAATGAGGCCGTCTCTAAAGCATAACCCCAAAACGATAGCGGTAAATCAGTAAGAGACATCATAGATCGCACCATATCTAGTAAAGTACGATTACAACGTTCGGACACACCATTACGCTATGGTGTTCCAGGTGGCATGAGTTGCGAAAATATTCCGCATTGTTTCAAATGTAGACCAAACTCGTAACTCAAATATTCTCCTCCACGATCAGATCGTAGAAACTTTATTTCCTTGTTACGATGATTTTCAACTTCACTCTGAAATTCTTTGAACTTTTCAAATGTTCCAGACTTATACTTCATTAAGTAGATATACCCATATTTGCTTAAATCATCTATGAAGGTGAGAAAATAACGATATCCGCCACGAGCCTCAACATTCATCGGACCACATACATCTGTATGTATGATTTCCAACAAATATGTTGCTCTCTCCATAGTACCGGAGAACGACGTTTTAGTCATCTTGCCCATGAGGCACGGTTCTCAAGTACCAAGTGATTCATAATCAAGTGGTTCCAAAAGTCCATCAGTATGGAGTTTCTTCATGCGCTTTATACCGATATGACCTAAACGGCAGTGCCACAAATAAGTTGCACTATCATTATCAACTCTGCATCTTTTGGCTTCAACATTATGAATATGTATATCACCACTATCGAGATTCATCAAAAATAGACCACTCTTTAAGGGTGCATGACCATACAAGATATTACTCATATAAATAGAACAACCATTATTCTCTGATTTAAATGAATAACCGTCTCGCATCAAACAATATCCAGATATAATGTTCATGCTCAACGCTGGCACCAAATAACAATTATTTAGGTCTAATACTAATCCAGAAGGTAGATGTAGAGGTAGCGTGCCGACCGCGATCACATCGACTTTGGAACCGTTTCCCACGCGCATCGTCACCTCATCCTTGGCCAGTGTTCGCTTAATCCGTAGTCCCTGTTTCGAGTTGCAAATATTAGCAACAGAACCAGTATCAAATACCCAGGTGCTACTATGAGCTCTAGTAAGGTACACATCAATAACATGTATATCACATATACCTTTGTTCACCTTGCCATCCTTCTTATCTGCCAAATACTTGGGGTAGTTCCGCTTCCAGTGACCAGTCTGCTTGAAGTAGAAGCACTCAGTTTCAGGCTTAGGTCCAGACTTGGGTTTCTTCTCCTGAGCAGCAACTTGCTTGCTGTTCTTCTTGAAATTCCCCTTCTTCTTCCCTTTTCCCTTTTTCTTGAAAGTAGTGGTCTTGTTGACCATCAACACTTGATGTTCCTTCTTGATTTCTACCTCCATAGCCTTTAGCATTGCGAAGAGCTCGGGAATTGTCTTATCCATCCCTTGCATATTATAGTTCATCACGAAGCTCTTGTAGCTAGGTGGAAGTGATTGGAGAATTCTGTCAATGACGCTATCATCCGGAAGATTAACTCCCAGTTGAATCAAGTGATTACAATACCCAGACATCTTGATTATATGCTCACTTACAGAACTATTCTCCTCCATCTTGCAGCTATAGAACTTATTGGAGACTTCATATCTCTCAATCCGGGCATTCTTTTGAAATATTAACTTCAACTCCTGGAACATCTCATATGCTCCATGACGTTCAAAACGTGGTTGAAGTCCCAGTTCTAAGCCGTAAAGCATGGCACACTGAACTATCGAGTAGTCATCAGCTTTGCTCTGCCAGGCGTTCTTAACGTCCGCAGTTGCATCAGCAGCAGGCCTGGCACTCAGCAGTGCATCCAGGACGTAATCCTTCTGAGCAGCATTGAGGATAATCCTCAAGTTACGGACCCAGTCCGTGTAATTGCTACCATTATCTTTCAACTTTGCTTTCTCAAGGAACGCATTAAAATTCAACGGAACAACAGCACGGGCCATCTATCTACAATCAAACATAGACAAGCAAGATACTATCAGGTACTAAGTTCATGATAAATTTAAGTTCAATTAATCATATTACTTAAGAACTCCCACTTAGAAAGACATCCCTCTAATCCTCTAAGTGATCACGTGATCCAAATCAACTAAACCATAACCGATCATCACGTGAAATGGAGTAGCTTTCAATGGTGAACATCACTATGTTGATCATATCTACTATATGATTCACGCTCGACCTTTCGGTCTCAATGTTCCGAGGCCATATCTGCATATGCTAGGCTCGTCAAGTTTAACCTGAGTATTCAGCGTGTGCAAAACTGGCTTGCACCCGTTGTAGATGGACGTAGAGCTTATCACACCCGATCATCACGTGGTGTCTGGGCACGACGAACTTTGGCAACGGTGCATACTCAGGGAGAACACTTTTATCTTGAAATTTAGTGAGAGATCATCTTATAATGCTACCGTCAATCAAAGCAAGATAAGATGCATAAAAGATAAACATCACATGCAATCAATATAAGTGATATGATATGGCCATCATCATCTTGTGCTTGTGATCTCCATCTCCGAAGCACCGTCATGATCACCATCGTCACCGGCGCGACACCTTGATCTCCATCGTAGCATCATTGTCGTCTCGCCAATCTTATGCTTCTACGACTATCGCTACCGCTTAGTGATAAAGTAAAGCATTACAGGGCGATTGCATTGCATACAATAAAGCGACAACCATATGGCTCCTGCCAGTTGCCGATAACTCGGTTACAAAACATGATCATCTCATACAATAAAATTTAGCATCATGTCTTGACCATATCACATCACAACATGCCCTGCAAAAACAAGTTAGACGTCCTCTACTTTGTTGTTACAAGTTTTACGTGGCTGCTACGGGCTTAGCAAGAACCGATCTTACCTACGCATCAAAAACACAACGATAGTTTGTCAAGTTGGTGCTGTTTTAACCTTCGCAAGGACCGGGCGTAGCCACACTCGGTTCAACTAAAGTTGGAGAAACTGACACCCGCCAGCCACCTGTGTGCAAAGCACGTCGGTAGAACCAGTCTCGTGTAAGCGTACGCGTAATGTCGGTCTGGGCCGCTTCATCCAACAATACCGCCGAACCAAAGTGTGACATGCTGGTAAGCAGTATGACTTATATCGCCCACAACTCACTTGTGTTCTACTCGTGCATATAACATCAACGCATAAAACCTGGCTCGGATGCCATTGTAGGGGAACGTAGTAATTTCAAAAAATTTCCTAAGCACACACAAGATCATGGTGATGCATAGCAACGAGAGAGGAGAGTATTGTCTACGTACCCTCGTAGACCGAAAGCAGAAGCGTTATCACAACACGGTTGATGTAGTCGTACGTCTTCACGATCCGGCCGATCAAGTACCGAACGTACGACACCTCTGAGTTCAGCAAACATTCAGCCCGATGACATCCCTCGAACTCCAATCCAGCCGAGTGTTGAGGGAGAGTTTCGTCAGCACGATGGTGTGGTGACGATGTTGATGTTCTACCGATGCAGGGCTTCGCCTAAGCACCGCTACAGTATTATCAAGGAGGACTATGGTGGAGGGGGCACCGCACACGGCTAAGAGATCAATGATCAATTGTTGTGTCTATGGGGTGCCCCTGCCCCCGTATATAAAGGAGCAAGGGGGAGGTGCGGCCGGCCAGGGACGAGGCGCGCCGGGAGGAGTCCTACTCCTACCGGGAGTAGGACTCCCCTCCTTTTCCATGTTGGACTAGGAGAGAGAGGGGGAAGAGGTGGAGGGGAGGAAGGAAAGGGGGGCGCCGCCCCCTCTCCTTGTCCTATTCGGACTAGGGGGGGAGGGGCGCGCGGCCCTGCCCTGGCCTCCTCTCCTCTCTTCCACCAGGGCCCACTAAGGCCCATTAAGTTCCCGGGGGGTTCTGGTAACCTCCCGGTACTCCGAAAAAATCCCGATCTCACCCGGAACACTTCCGATATCCAAACACAGGCTTCCAATATATCAATCTTCATGTCTTGACCATTTCAAGATTCCTCGTCATGTCCGTGATCACATCCGGGACTCCGAACAACCTTCGGTACATCAAAACATATAAACTCATAATATTACTGTCATCGTAACGTTAAGCGTGCGGACCCTACGGGTTCGAGAACTATGTAGACATGACCGAGACACGTGTCCGGTCAATAACCAATAGTGGAACCTAGATGCTCATATTGGCTCCCACATATTCTACGAAGATCTTTATCGGTCAGACCGCATAACAACATACGTTGTTCCCTTTGTCATCGGTATGTTACTTGCCCGAGATTCGATCATCGGTATCTCAATACCTAGTTCAATCTCGTTACCAGCAAGTCTCTTTACTCGTTCCGTAATACATCATCCCGCAACTAACTCATTAGTTGCAATGCTTGCAAGGCTTAAGTGATGTGCATTACCGACAGGGCCCAGAGATACCTCTCCGATAATCAGAGTGACAAATCCTAGTCTCGAAATACGCCAACCCAACAAGTACCTTCGGAGACACCTATAGAGCACCTTTATAATCACCCAGTTACGTTGTGATGTTTGGTAGCACACAAAGTGTTCCTCCGGTAAATGGGAGTTGCATAATCTCATAGTCATAGGAACATGTATAAGTCATGAAGAAAGCAATAGCAACATACTAAACGATCGTGTGCTAAGCTAACGGAATGGGTCATGTCAATCACATCATTCTCCTAATGATGTGATCCCATTAATCAAATGACAACCCATGTCAATGGCTAGGAAACTTAACCATCTTTGATCAACGAGCTAGTCAAGTAGAGGCATACTAGTGACACTCTGTTTGTCTATGTATTCACACATGTATTATGTTTCTGGTTAATACAATTCTAGCATGAATAATAAACATTTATCATGATATAAGGAAATAAATAATAACTTTATTATTGCCTCTAGGGAAATATTTCCTTCAAGATCCGCCCGGTTTCAACCTGCCGTGAGGCATGCCTTCATGGGTTGCGTCCATGGAGGGGAATACTTTGAAGGATCTGTGGACGGCGGTGAGACGGCCATGTGTTCTGACGCTACGTCATCAACAGGCGAGACATATTCTTTGTACCAACTGCAAGATGGCATGCTCGGGGGCTGTTCCGATGGCAGCAGTATTTCGGACCCCTTCGAGCCGCTGAATCGAACCGGAGTCTTTATGGCTAGCACTCAACCTGGACAGAACTCCACGGCTGCAGCAGCAACAACCACTGGGTCGGCAGCGGCCGGGTCAGGAGACACCCCGTGCCCCCCGGTTCAGATGCTAATGGACCTCATGGATAAGTTGACGGCTCTGTTGATTGCTATGGTGGAGCTGGCGGATAAGGCCCGGCATGACGCGGAGGTGGCATGGGTACGCGAAGAGATGGCACATGCCAAGGAAAATTTAGCAGCGGAAGAGGTCAGGATGGCCGCAGAGCGGGCAACTTTGGACGCTCGTGCTCAGCAGCTTCAAGCAGAGACTTTCCGGCTCTCGGTGGATCTGAACGCGTCAAACGAGGTCATGAGGAGAAGGCACCAGAAAACTCAGTCACGTCTACCTCTAACGTTCGATCCTAGGAACCTTTTCCACACACCCGGGGCCGGTCCAAGTAACCCGCCAGAGGAAAATCGGATCACGACACCCGGAGCGATGGTTCAGCCGCGGGCCATGGAGCCGCCTCGTATGAATACCGCTTCGCCTCATTATACACCAATTCCACCGGGTCACTTTTCCAATCCTTTGGAGAATCTCATTACTGCGTCAACTCGTTTGGCGGATCTCCCGATGGAAGGCGACTCTCCGACAGCGATCGAAACACGAAGGGTGCGAGAACTTCTTCAAACGGCTCTGGCGCAGCAGGATGCGTACTCTTACAGTCGAGATAGAATCCACTCAACCCCTCGTCCAAGCCGGAGCCCGAGCTATAGCAGGCATATGGACTCAGCCGAAATGTCAAGCAACGCTCAACGTCGTAACCAACCGCGTAGGCCTGAGCCGGCGCAGGGTGGAGCCCTTAACTTGGCGGATCAAGAGAGAATCCGACAAGAGGCCGAACGGGCAGTTCAACTGGCAGCTGAGCAGGCGGCTCATCACGCTTTTCTGGCTTATCCGGCAACCTCTGTTGAGGTAGGAGTAGCCACAAGAATAGGAGGTGTCCCTTGCTTGGTGTCGGCTATACGTAATGAGCGCTTGCCAAAAGACATTAAGGGGCCTCGTAAAGTACCTAATTACACGGCCGACTTGCAGCCCGGGGCATGGATTGAAAGTTATGAGATGACAATAGAGCTATTGGAGGTCAGGGATGTAGCGATGGCTAAATATTTCACCATGATGTTGGATGGAATGACTCACACTTGGTTGAAAGGGTTACCACCCAATTCCATCGGCTCATGGGCGGAGTTGAAGACCTGTTTCATTCAGAACTTCAAGGACACCTGTAAACAACCTATGTCAATTGTGGACCTGAATAATTGTAAGCAAGAGGAAGGCGAGCCTACGACCCATTGGGTGCGTTGCGTCAAGGAGATAATACATTCATCTGATAAGATGGATGCCGGCTCGGCAGTCTTAATGTTGGAGAAAAATTGCCGTTTTGAACCACTGAAGCAGAAGCTGGGGCGGCTCAAGCGTGACTGCAATGACATGGGCCAGTTGATGGCGGCTGAGGGAGTCTTGGATTAGGGGGTATCCGGACATCCGAAATATATCCTTTGGCCGGACTCTTGGTCCATGAAGATACAAGATTGAAGACTTCGTCCCGTGTCCGGATGGGACTCTACTTGGCGTGGAAGGCAAGCTAGGCAATATGGATATGTATATCTCCTCCTTTGTAACCGACCTTGTGTAACCCTAGCCCCCTCCGGTGTCTATATAAACCGGAGGGTTTTAGTCCGTAGGACAACAGACAATCATACCATAGGCTAGCTTCTAGGGTTTAGCCTCTCCGATCTCGTGGTAGATCAACTCTTGTACTACTCATATTATCAAGAATAATCAAGCGGGACGTAGGGTTTTACCTCCATCAAGAGGGCCCGAACCTGGGTAAAACATCGTGTCCCCTGCATCCTGTTACCATCCGCCTTAGACGCACAGTTCGGGGCCCCCTACCCGAGATCTGCCGGTTTTGACACCGACATTGGTGCTTTCATTGAGAGTTCCACTGTGCCGTCGCCGTAAGGAAGGATGCCTCGTCTCGTTGTTAAAAGCAACATTACTGCCGGGGGAGCCCTGGCTATCGGCCAAACTCTCCGGCTTGGCAGTTTCATCATGACCGCCCGTTCGGCCGCTGCATCAACGATGACTTCTCGGGTCATCAAAAACAACCTCCACATTGGCTCGGAGTTTGCTGAGCAGATGGATCCAATGGAGCTCTCTTCCCTAAACGAGCTCTTGGATCGTATCGCTGCTTTGGGAGTCGCTACAGACTATGATCAGATTGGGCTTAAACCAGATCAAAGGAAGATCAACTCTCCACCGGTCACTCACCATATTGCGGTAGTGGAGGAACAATGCGGCGATTCTTCCTGTATTTTGAGGACTAACTATGTCCGGATTCCTGAGCTCTCCGAGCCGGATACCCGCTTATGGGAGGACATCACCCAAGCCCTGAACCTAGAACCAGGCAGCGGGCCAGAATTATCGGGCAGCACTCCAGAACCCGAACTTCAAAGACTGGAAACTCCTCGGCCCCTGGGCCTCAGATCGGGTAGGGGTTCGGACTCAAATCCACCCACCCACCCAGACATAAACGATCTTTCCCACATCAGGCAAGAGCCCTATGAAACAGTACATCATTATTGGGCCAGATTCCTCCTTGTGATGAACAAGGTTAAGGACTGTCGCGAGGAAGACACAGTCTCACTTTTCTGCAATAATTGCACAGACAAGGGAATCCTTAACGCCTTAAGTCGCTGTGACATATCACGCTTTGCTGACTTGGCATCCATAGTACGAAAGTACTGTGCGATGGAAAGCGCCTGGAAAACCGAAACCAAATTTTGGGATAATCCGGCTCCGAATATACACCCAGTCCAAAGTAAAAGGGTGCACTATCATAAGACACCCGAGTTAGTTACAAAGAAACAAAAACCCTCTACAGGGCATGGAACCGTATTGGAGGGATGGCTTAAGGGACCCTGCAAAATTCATAGTACAACGGATACCATACCAACACCAGCCTTAGATCATGTTGGATACTCCGGCAGGTGGCCAAAAGTGGTGAGGATCTTCTTATCCCAAATGCCACAGAGCACCATCCCGTAGATAACAATACAGTATTAACAGCTTTTGAAACCTTCGCATCTAACAAAAGGCGCAAGCGAACACTCTGCAGCATCGCCAAAATCTGCCACGTGGCAGCAATGAATCCATGGAGTGACACGGCTATTACCTTCAACGCCAGTGACGAACCTAAATTCTAAACTGCCCGAGCACTAGCTGCACTGGTCCTGAGTCCAATTGTGGATAGCTTTCGACTCAACAAAGTACTCATGGACGGCGGCAGCGGACTAAACCTCATCTATGAGGAAACTCTCCAAAAATGGAAATAGACTGAAACCGCATAGAGCAAAGCAGCACAACATTCAGAGGAATCATCCCCAGTCAGGAAGCACGCTGTGCTGGGAAAATCACACTAGATGTGGTATTCGGCACGCCGGAGAACTATCGGTCCGAAGAAATTACATTCCAAGTGGCCCCGTTCAGCAGTGGATACCACACCCTTTTAGGACGGGAGGCGTTCACGATCTTCCAAGCCATACCCCATTATGGGTACATGAAGCTCAAAATGCCCGGGCCCAACAGAATCATCACTCTCGCTAGTGATCCGGACACAACACTCCGCGCCGAAAACAAAACAGCCGCATTGGCCCTCGAGGCATTATCCAAAGCCCTTTCGGCCGAGGAATTAACTGCGCTACGCTCCACGGTGTACAGAGACGACGTAAGACTTGACAAGAGATCCAAGTCCACCTCTTTTAAACCAGCGGATGAAATAATCAAATTCCAAGTCCACCCAATGGACCCTACAAAAACAGCCTCCATCGGGGCACAATTAAACCCCGTCATGGACGCCGCACTACGAGAGTTCCTGCGCGAGAATTGGGACATATTCGCCTGGCACCCCTCAGACATGCCAGGAATCCCACGCAGGCTGGCCAAACACAACCTCAATATCCTAAAAGGATTCAAGCCGGTCAAGTAGGCTCTTCGGCGTTTCTCCGAACCTAAGAGACAAGACATGGGAGAGGAACTAGCCAAGTTATTGGAGGCCAGATTCATCAGATAGATAAAACACCCGGACTTGCTAGCAAACCTGGTGATGGTACCAAAGAAGGACAAATCCTGGCGCCTATGTGTCGATTTCTAGGACCTCAACAAGGCTTTCCCAAAGGATCCCTTCCCCCTCCCCTGCATTGATCAAATCATCGATGCTACTGCAGGACATGAGTCATTGTGTTTCCTCGACGCATACTCCGGCTATCATCAAATCAAGATGGCGGAGTCCGACCAAGCCGCAACGACATTGATCACACCATACGGCCCCTTTTGTTTCAACACAATGCCTTTTGGGCTCAAAAACGCCGGCGCAACATATCAGCGCATGATTCAGACATGTCTGGAGAAACAGATCGGCAAAATAGTAGAGGCATACGTAGATGATGTGGTCGTTAAAACCAAACACGTCGACTCTCTAATAGACGACTTGAGGCTCACATTCGACAACCTCCGAACATACGACATCAAGCTCAATCCGGAAAAATGCGTTTTCGGCGTACCAGTTGGAAAGCTCCTGGGCTTCATTGTCTCCAGTAGAGGAATTGAAGCTAATCCGGCCAAAATCCGAGCTCTGTCACAGTTGGCTATCCCAACGGACCTCAAACAAATCCAGAAACTAACTGGATGCATGGTGGCTCTAAGCCGCTTTATCTCCCGCTTAGGAGAAAAGGCATTACCCCTTTATCGCCTCCTTCAGCGCACCGAACACTTTGAGTGGACGGACGCCGCCACAGCTAGATTGGAAGAAATAAAAGCCATACTGGCAACCAACCCAATCCTGGCCGCGCCAAACATTGGTGAACCAATGTTGTTGTACATTACGGCAACTCATCAAGTCGTATGGGAAGGGGACACCGGTAACAATAGTCCGGACCCAGCCAAAATACCCGGCACCGAACACTCTGACATAATCGGAGGCTCTGCCACCGAAATAACACCTTCAGCCCACGTAATAATGGCCATCATTGCCCCATGGGCAGAACCATTCCTGGCCTACCTAACTAGGAAGGAACTCCCTGACGACCAGAATGAGGCACGCTGCATAGTGCGACGATCTAAAGCCTACAGGGTCCACGAGGGAGAGCTATATAAGAAAAGCACTACCGGAGTCCTTCAAAGGTGCATCTCCGAAGAGGAAGGGCGGAAGCTTCTGGCAGAAATTCACGCCGGACTCGGCTGCCACCACGCCGCAGCCCGGGCCCTTGTAAGCAAGGCCTTCCGTACATGTTTTTATTGGCCAACGGCTCGGGCAGACGCACAGGACTTGGTCCAATGCTGCGCCGGTTGCCAGCTTTTTGCAAACCAAAGCCACATGCCACCCACCGCCCTCCAAACAATCCCCATTACCTGGCCTTTCGCGGTCTGGGGGCTTGACATGGTTGGACCCCTTAAAGGGGGAACCCATAAGAAAAAATACTTACTGGTCATGGTGGATAAATTCACCAAATGGATAGAGGCCAAACCTGTTAAAACAGCTGAATCCGAACCGGTGATAGACTTCATATCCGGGGTTGTACACCGTTATGGCGTCCCCCACAACATCATCACTGACAACGGCATGAACTTCACGACCGACGAGGTAAAACTCTGGTGTAGCAACATGGGCATCAAGCTCGATTATGCTTTCGTCTATCACCCACAAACCAACGGCCAAGTTGAGTGAGCAAATGGTCTTATCATGAGCGGTATTAAACCTAGATTCGTGCGATCCTTAACGGAGTCTAACACGCATTGGGTAGAGGAGCTCGACTCCGTACTCTGGGGGCTGCGGACCACGCCGAACCATATTACCGGATATACACCCTTCTTTATGGTGTACGGTGCAGAGGCAGTCCTGCCCTGTGACATAATTCATGACTCACCTCGAGTGCGCATGTACGAAGAAAGAGAAGCCGAGCACGATCGGTAGGACAGTCTGGACACCCTGGAGGAGGAGCGCGACGTGGCAAAAGCCCGTTCCGCATTTTATCAGCAACAGGCTCGTAGATACCAAAGGGAGAAGTACGGGCCAAAACTTATAATGTTGGCGAGTTAGTTCTATGCCTGCCAGAGAAGAAAAAGTCCAAGCTCGAGCCCAAATGGAAAGATCCCTTCATTATTGACCAAGTTTTGACCGGTGGAGCGTACCATCTGCGGGATGCATCGAATAATCGACTTGAGCCGAACCCATGGAACGCAGCAAGGCTTCGAAGATTCTACGCCTAGCGCCGGACTCTATGTTTGTCTCCTTCCTCTATCCATTTTTTGAATATATATTATCTGTCTTTTTTATCTTTCTTTCTTTTATTCTTTCTCAAGGCCTTCAAGGGCCAACTTGTGCCTCGCTCGCACATTATAGATGCGCTAACCGTGCTCATCATACCTGGGGGCTTCTTACACAGAAGCTTAATTATCTATCTGGGCTTCATGCCTTTCTTCCGCATGTACCTTTTCTTCGCCATTATATGCACCCATTGAAGGAAATATGCCCTAGAGGCAATAATAAAGTTATTATTTATTTCCTTATTTCATGATAAATGTTTATTATTCATGCTAGAATTGTATTAACCGGAAACATAATACATGTGTGAATACATAGACAAACAGAGTGTCACTAGTATGCCTCTACTCTACTAGCTCGTTAATCAAAGATGGTTATGTTTCCTAACCATAGAAAAGAGTTGTTATTTGATTAACGGGATCACATCATTAGGAGAATGATGTGATTGACTTGACCCATTCCGTTAGCATAGCACTTGATCGTTTAGTTTGTTGCTATTGCTTTCTTCATGACTTATACATGTTCCTATGACTATGAGATTATGCAACTCCCGTTTATCGGAGGAACACTTTGTGTGCCACCAAATGTCACAACGTAACTGGCTGATTATAAAGATGCTCTATAGGTGTCTCCGAAGGTACTTGTTGGGTTGTCGGAGAGGTATCTCTGGGCCCTCTCGGTAATGCACATCACCTAAGCCTTGCAAGCAATGCAACTAAATGAGTTAGTTGCGAGATGATGTATTACGGAACGAGTAAAGAGACTTGCCGGTAACGAGATTGAACTAGGTATTGATATACCGACGATCGAATCTCGAGCAAGTAACATACCAATGACAAAGGGAACAACGTATGTTGTTATGCGGTCTGACCGATAAAGATCTTCGTAGTATATGTGGGAGCCAATATGAGCATCCAGGTTCCGCTATTGGTTATTGACCAGAGACATGTCTCGGTCATGTCTACATTGTTCTCGAACCTGTAGGGTCCGCACGCTTAAGGTTTTGATGACAGTTATATTATGAGTTTATGAGTTTTGATGTACCAAAGTTGGTTCGGAGTCCCGGATATGATCACGGACATAACGAGGAGTCTCGAAATGGTCGAGACATAAAGATTGATATATTGGACGTCTATATCCGGACACCAGAAGTGTTCCGGGGAAGTTTTGGATAAAACCGGAGTACCGGGGGGTTACCGGAACCCCCCGGGGGGTTAATGGGCCTCATGGGCCTAAAGTGGAGAAGAGGAGGGGCTGCCAGGGCAGGCCGCGCGCCCCCTCTCCCCCTAGTCCGAATTGGACAAAGAGGGAGGGGCGGCGCCCCCCTTTCCTTCCTCTCCTCTCTCCCTTCCTTCCCCCTCTCCTACTTGGACAAGGAAAGGGAGGGGAGTCCTACTCCCGGTAGGAGTAGGACTCCTCCTGCGCGCCTCCTACTAGGGCCGGCCGCACCCCCCCTTGGCTCCTTTATATACGGAGGCAGGGGGCACCCCTAGACACACATGTTGATCCACGTGATCGTTTTCTTAGCCGTGTGCGGTGCCCCCTTCCACCATAATCCTCGATAATATTGTAGTGGTGCTTAGGCGAAGCCCTGCAACAGTTGAACATCAAGATCGTCACCACGCCGTCATGCTGACGGAACTCTTCCCCGACACTTTGCTGGATCGGAGTCCGGGGATCGTCATCGAGCTGAACGTGTGCTGAAACTCGGAGGTGCCGTAGTTTCGGTGCTTGGATCGGTCGGATCGTGAAGACGTACGACTACATCAACCGCATTGATATAACGCTTCCGCTGTCGGTCTACAAGGGTATGTAGATCACACTCTCCCCTTGTTGCTATGCATCACCATGATCTTGCGTGTGCGTAGGATTTTTTTTGAAATTACTACGTTCCCCAACAGTGGCATCCGAGCCTAGGTTTTATGTGTTGATGTTATATGCACGAGTAGAACACAAGTGAGTTGTGGGCGATATAAGTCATACTTCTTACCAGCATGTCATACTTTGGTTCAGCGGTATTGTTGGATGAAGCGGCCCAGACCAACATTACGCGTACGCTTACGTGAGACCGGTTCTCCCGACGTGCTTTGCACAAAGGTGGCTAGCGGGTGACAGTTTCTCCAACTTTAGTTGAACCAAGTGTGGCTACGCCCGGTCCTTGCGAAGGTTAAACAACACCAACTTGACAAACTATCGTTGTGGTTATGATACGTAGGTAAGATTGGTTCTTGCTTAAACCCGTAGCAGCCACGTAAAACTTGCAACAACAAAGTAGAGGACGTCTAACTTGTTTTTGCAGGGCATGTTGTGATGTGATATGGTCAAGGCATGATACTAAATTTTATTGTATGAGATGATCATGTTTTGTAACCGAGTTATCGGCAACTGGCAGGAGCCATATGGTTGTCGCTTTATTGTATGCAATGCAACTGCGCTGTAATTCTTTACTTTATCACTAAGAGGTAGCGATAGTCGTGGAAGCATAAGATTGGCGAGACGACAACGATGCTACGATGGTGATCAAGGTGTCGCGCCGGTGACGATGGTGATCATGATGGTACTTCGGAGATGGAGATCACAAGTACAAGAAGATGATGGCCATATCATATCTCTTATATTGATTGCATGTGATGTTTTTTATGCATCTTATCTTGCTTTGATTGACGGTAGCATTATAAGATGATCTCTCACTAAATTTCAAGATAAAAGTGTTCCCCTGAGTATGCACCGTTGCCAAAGTTCGTCCTGCCCAGACACCACGTGATGATCGGGTGTGATAAGCTCTACGTCCATCTACGACGGGTGCAAGCCAGTTTTGCACACGCAGAATACTCAGGTTAAACTTGACGAGCCTAGCATATATAGATATGGCCTCGGAACACTAAGACCGAAAGGTCGAGCGTGAATCATATAGTAGATATGATCAACATAGCGATGTTCACCATTGAAAACTACTCCATTTCACGTGATGATCAGTTATGGTTTAGTTGATTTGGATCACGTAATCACTTAGAAGATTAGAGGGATGTCTTTCTAAGTGGGAGTTCTTAAGTAATATGATTAATTGAACTTAAATTTATCATGAACTTAGTACCTGACAGTATCTTGCTTGTTTATGTTTGATTGTAGATAGATGGCCCGTGCTGTTGTTCCGTTAAATTTTAATGTGTTCCTTGAGAAAGCAAAGTTGAAAGATGATGGTAGAAATTACACGGACTGGGTCCGTAACTTGAGGATTATCCTCATTGCTGCACAGAAGAATTATGTCCTGGAAGCACCGCTGGGTGCCAGGCCTGCTGCTGGAGCAACACTAGATGTTATGAACGTCTGGCAGAGCAAAGCTGATGACTACTCGATAGTTCAGTGTGCCATGCTTTACGGCTTAGAATCGGGACTTCAACGACGTTTTGAACGGCATGGAGCATATGAGATGTTCCAGGAGTTGAAGTTAATATTTCAAGCAAATGCCCGGATTGAGAGATATGAAGTCTCCAATAAGTTCTATAGCTGGAAGATGGAGGAGAACAGTTCTATCAGTGATCATATACTCAAAATGTCTGGGTATAATAATCACTTGATTCAATTGGGAGTTAATCTTCCAGATGATTGTGTCATTGACAGAATTCTCCAATCACTGCCACCTAGCTACAAGAGCTTAGTGATGAACTATAATATGCAAGGGATGAATAAGACTATTCCCGAGCTCTTCGCAATGCTAAAAGCTGCGGAGGTAGAAATCAAAAAGGAGCATCAAGTTGATGGTCAACAAGACCACTGGTTTCAAGAAAAAGGGCAAAGGGAAGAAGAAGGGGAACTTCAAAAAGAACAGCAAGCAAGTTGCTGCTCAAGAGAAGAAACCCAAATCTGGACCTAAGCCTGAAACTGAGTGCTTCTACTTCAAGCAGATTGGTCACTAGAAGCGGAACTGCCTGAAGTATTTGGCGGATAGGAAGGATGGCAAGGTGAACAAAGGTGTATGTGATATACATGTTATTGATGTGTACCTTACTAGAGCTCGCAGTAGCACCTGGGTATTTGATACTGGTTCTGTTGCTAATATTTGCAACTCGAAACAGGGACTACGGATTAAGCAAACACTGGCGAAGGACGAGGTGACGATGCACGTGGGAAATGGTTCCAAAGTCGATGTGATCGCGGTCGGCACGCTACCTCTACATCTACCATCGGGATTAGTATTAGACCTAAATAATTGTTATTTGGTGCCAGCGTTGAGCATGAACATTATATCTGGATCTTTTTTGATGCGAGTCGGTTATTCATTTAAATCAGAGAATAATGGTTGTTCTATTTATATGAGTAATATCTTTTATGGTCATGCACCCTTGAAGAGTGGTCTATTTTTGATGAATCTCGATAGTAGTGATACACATATTCATAATGTTGAAGCCAAAAGATGCAGAGTTGATAATGATAGTGCAACTTATTTGTGGCACTGCCGTTTAGGTCATATCAGTGTAAAATGCATGAAGAAACTCCATACTGATGGACTTTTGGAACCACTTGATTATGAATCACTTGGTACTTGCGAACCGTGCCTCATGGGCAAGATGACTAAAACACCATTCTGCGGTAGTATGGAGAGAGCAACAGATTTGTTGGAAATCATACATACAGATGTATGTGGTCCAATGAATGTTAAAGCTCGTGGCGGATATCATTATTTTCTCACCTTCAGAGATGATTTAAGCAGATATGGGTATATCTACTTAATGAAACATAAGTCTGAAACATTTGAAAAGTTCAAAGAATTTCAGAGTGAAGTTGAAAATCATCTTAACAAGAAAATAAAGTATCTACGATCTGATCGTGGAGGAGAATATTTGAGTTACGAGTTTGGTCTACATTTGAAACAATGCGGAATAGTTTCGCAACTCACGCCACCTGGAACACCACAACGTAATGGTGTGTCCGAACGTCGTAATCGTACTTTACTTGATATGGTGCGATCTATGATGTCTCTTACAGATTTACCGCTATCGTTTTGGGGTTATGCTCTAGAGACAGCCGCATTCACGTTAAATAGGGCACCATCAAAATCCGTTGAGACGACGCCTTATGAACTGTGGTTTGGAAAGAAACCAAAGTTGTCATTTCTAAAAGTTTGGGGCCGCGATGCTTATGTGAAGAAACTTCAACCTGATAAGCTCGAACTCAAATCGGAGAAATGTGTCTTCATGGGATACCCAAAAGAGACTGTTGGGTACACCTTCTATCACAGATCCGAAGGCAAGACATTTGTCGCTAAGAATGGATCCTTTCTGGAGAAGGAGTTTCTCTCGAAAGAAGTGAGTGGGAGGAAAGTAGAACTTGATGAGGTAACTGTACCTGCTCCCTTATTGGAAAGTAGTACATCGCAGAAACAGGTTTCTGTGACACCTACACCAATTAGTGAGGAAGCTAATGATAATGATCATGAAACTTCAGAACAAGTTACTACTGAACCTCGTAGATCAATCAGAGTAAGATCCGCACCAGAGTGGTACGGTAATCCTGTTCTAGAAGTCATGCTACTAGATCATGATGAACCTACGAACTATGAAGAAGTGATGGTGAGCCCAGATTTCGCAAAATGGCTCGAAGCCATGAAATCTGAGATGGGATCCATGTATGAAAACAAAGTATGGACTTTGGCTGACTTGCCCAATGATCGGCAAGCAATTGAGAATAAATGGATCTTCAGGAAGAAGACTGACGCTGACGGTAATGTTACTGTGTACAAAGCTCGACTTATCGCAAAAGGTTTTCGACAAGTTCAAGGGATTGACTACGATGAGACCTTCTCACCCGTAGCGATGCTTAAGTCTGTCCGAATCATGTTAGCAATTGCCGCATTTTATGATTATGAAATTTGGCAGATGGATGTCAAAACTGCATTTCTGAATGGATTTCTGGAAGAAGCGTTGTGTATGATGCAACCGGAAGGTTTTGTCGATCCAAAGGGAGCTAACAAAGTGTGCAAGCTCTAGCGCTCCATTTATGGACTGGTGCAAGCCTCTCGGAGTTGGAATAAACGCTTTGATAGTGTGATCAAAGCATTTGGTTTTGTACAGACTTTTGGAGAAGCCTGTATTTACAAGAAAGTGAGTGGGAGCTCTGTAGCATTTCTGATATTATATGTAGATGACATATTACTAATCGGAAATGATATAGAATTTCTGGATAGCATAAAGGGATACTTGAATAAGAGTTTTTCAGAAAGACCTCGGTGAAGCTACTTACATATTAGTCATTAAGATCTATAGAGATAGATCAAGACGCTTAATTGGACTTTCACAAAGCACATACCTTGACAAAGTTTTGAAAAAGTTCAAAATGGATCAAGCAAAGAAAGGATTCTTGCCTGTGTTACAAGGTGTGAAATTGAGTAAGACTCAATGCTCGACCAATGCAGAAGATAGAGAGAAAATGAAAGATGTTCCCTATGCTTCAGCCATAGGCTCTATCATGTATGCAATGCTGTGTACCAGACCTGATGTGTGTCTTGCTATAAGTCTAGCAGGGAGGTACCAAAGTAATCTAGGAGTGGATCACTAGACAGCGGTCAAGAACATCCTGAAATACCTGAAAAGGACTAAGGATATGTTTCTCATATATGGAGGTGAAAAAGAGCTCATCATAAAGGGTTACGTTGATGCAAGCTTTGACACTGATCCGGACGATTCTAAATCGCAAACCGGATACGTATTTACATTAAACGGTGGAGCTGTCAGTTGGTGCAGTTCTAAACAAAGCGTTGTGGCAGGATCTACATGAGAAGCGGAGTACAAAGCTGCTTCGGAAGTAGCAAACGAAGGAGTCTGGATGAAGGAGTTCATATCCGATCTAGGTGTCATACCTAGTGCATCGGGTCCAATGAAAATCTTTTGTGACAATACTGGTGCAATTGCCTTGGCAAAGGAATCCAGATTTCACATGAGAACCAAGCACATCAAGAGACGCTTCAATTCCATCCGGGTTCTAGTCCAGGTGGGAGACATAGAGATTTGCAAGATACATACGGATCTGAATGTTGCAGACCCATTGACTAAGCCTCTTCCACGAGAAAAACATGATCAGCACCAAAGCTCCATAGGTGTTAGAATCATTACTGTGTAATCTAGATTATTGACTCTAGTGCAAGTGGGAGACTGAAGGAAATATGCCCTAGTGGCAATAATAAAGTTATTATTTATTTCCTTATTTCATGATAAATGTTTATTATTCATGCTAGAATTGTATTAACCGGAAACATAATACATGTGTGAATACATAGACAAACAGAGTGTCACTAGTATGCCTCTACTTGACTAGCTCGTTAATCAAAGATGGTTATGTTTCCTAACCATAGACAAAGAGTTGTTATTTGATTAACGGGATCACATCATTAGGAGAATGATGTGATTGACTTGACCCATTCCGTTAGCTTAGCACTCGATCGTTTAGTATGTTGCTATTGCTTTCTTCATGACTTATACATGTTCCTATGACTATGAGATTATGCAACTCCCGTTTATCGGAGGAACACTTTGTGTGCTACCAAACGTCACAACGTAACTGGGTGATTATAAAGGAGCTCTATAGGTGTCTCCAAAGGTACATGTTGGGTTGGCGTATTTCGAGATTAGGATTTGTCACTCCGATTGTTGGAGAGGTATCTCTGGGCCCTCTCGGTAATGCACATCACCTAAGCCTTGCAAGCAATGCAACTAAATGAGTTAGTTGCGAGATGATGTATTACGGAACGAGTAAAGAGACTTGCCGGTAACGAGATTGAACTAGGTATTGATATACCGACGATCGAATCTCAGGCAAGTAACATACCAATGACAAAGGAAACAACATATGTTGTTATGCGGCCTGACCGATAAAGATCTTCGTAGAATATGTGGGAGCCAATATGAGCATCCAGGTTCCTCTATTGGTTATTGACCACAGACATGTCTCGGTCATGTCTACATTGTTCTCGAACCCGTAGGGTCCGCACGCTTAAGGTTTCGACGACATTTATATTAGAGTTTATGAGTTTTGATGTACCGAAGTTGGTTCGGAGTCCCGGATATGATCGCGGACATAATGAGGAGTCTCGAAATGGTCGAGACATAAAGATTGATATATTGGACGGCTATATTTGGACACCGGAAGTGTTCTGGGGAAGTTTCGGATAAAACCGGAGTACGGAACCCCCCGGGGGGTTAATGGGCCTCATGGGCCTAAAGTGGAGAAGAGGAGGGGCTGCCAGGGCAGGCCACGCGCCCCCTCTCCCCCTAGTCCAAATTGGACAAGGAGGGAGGGGCGGCGCCCCCCTTTCCTTCCTCTCCTCTCTCCCTTCCTTCCCCCTCTCCTACTTGGACAAGGAAAGGGAGGGGAGTCCTACTCCCGGTAGGAGTAGGACTCCTCCTGCGCGCCTCCTACTAGGGCCGACCGCACCCCCCTTGGCTCCTTTATATACGGAGGCAGGGGGCACCCCTAGACACACAACTTGATCCACATGATCGTTTTCTTAGCCGTTTGTGGTGCCCCCTTCCACCATAATCCTCGATAATATTGTAGTGGTGCTTAGGCGAAGCCCTGCGACAGTTGAACATCAAGATCGTCACCATGCCGTCGTGCTGACAGAACTCTTCCCTGACACTTTGCGGAATCGGAGTCCGAGAATCGTCATCGAGCTGAACGTGTGCTGAAACTCGGAGGTGCCGTAGTTTCGGTGCTTGGATCGGTCGGATCGTGAAGATGTACGACTACATCAATCACGTTGATATAATGCTTCCGCTGTCGGTCTACAAGGGTACGTAGATCACACTCTCCCCTCGTTGCTATGCATCACCATGATCCGCCATGACAAATGATCTACAATCCGGCTAGAAGGCATTATACATGTCACTTTAATTACATAGTCATGTAGACTGACTAAATTCCTTTTCTATACCATCCAACAGGCGGTCTAGCCTACAATCCTGTTGGGAATACTTTGCGGCTAATTCTACTTGCCCATAGACTAAGCTAACGGGGATCTCTTTCCTGTCGGGCCCCACAGGTCCAACCTCGACCATGTGATTCGGGTCAGCCCTGGTATACCGCGTCTTCACCATGGCCCAGGCCTCCCTGGCACCTTGACGGCAGGCAAATATCTTCCATAATCGGAAGCGCCGCCGTGCTCCCTTGAGCTTCTCCACAAGCTCTCCAACACCTTCAGGCAGGGAGACGGATGGCCACAAGGCCTGGGCAACACCTTGCATCACCTGCCGAACTTGTTTGTGCAGTTGTGAGAGCTCGGATAGAAGATCACACTACAAAAAAAGACACATCCGTGACATTTCAGGCCGAACGAATTTTTTTCTGTCATACATATGACACTTCTATGACGATAATTGTGACAAAACCCGGTATCATCATAGATGTGGTGGGCTCCTACTTCTATGACAAAAAATCATGACAGAAAATGGGCTTTTCGTCCTAGGCGGGCCGAAGACGCAGCTACATGATATTCTTTGGGCCGTCCATGATGGAAAAAACCATGGTAGAAGCGAGGGGGAGGAAAATTTCGGGGAGTTCCCGGTTACGGTGGGAGATCGGGGGCCGAGCGATGCACGTTTCTCTCGTACACGTACGCGCATGTGTGCGAGGCGTTGGCTCTAACTGAGCCCGAGCGAGGCGTTGGGCTCTAACTGAACCCGAGCGATTGCACTACAGGCTACACGTTACTGAACCCGATCGATCGATCGATGGCTGTTAACTGAACCTGATCGAGCGATTCCTTCGCTACTGCTGCTAACTGAAGCCGATCGATGGGATGAACAGTGAGCGTTGCGGGGGGGGGGGGGGGGGGGGTTGGATGAACCGTGAGCGGTGGCATTGCCTCTGGATGAACAAGACCCCGTGGTGTGGTGGAGAGCTGGATGAACAGTAGACGATGGAGGGGTGCCCGTGGAGGGGTGGATGAACAGGACCCCGTGGTGTGGAGGGCTAGATGAACAGTAGACGGTGGAGGGGTGGTTGAACAGGACCCCATGGTGTGGAGGGCTGGATGAACAGTAGATGGTGGAGGGGTGCCCGTGGAGGGATGGTTGAACAGGACCCCGTGGTGTGGAGGGCTAGATGAACAGTAGACGGTGGAGGGGTGGTTGAACAGTAGCCGGTGGAGTAGCGCACGGTGGAGGCTGGATGAACAGGAGCCCGTGGATGAACAGTGCAGGTGGAGGCTGGAGGAGGTCGACGGTGGATGAACAGTAGCTCGTGGAGGCTGGAGGGGGTCGACGGTGGAGATGAACAATATCCCGTGGAGTCCCGTTTTGCGGTACGCCACACCCCTCCCGATGAACAGGACCCCCGTTTCGACCGTAGCGCTCCAACACAAGTCCATTTCGTCCGTTTTGCGGTACGCCACACCCCTCCCGATCAACAGGACCCCCGTTTCGACCGTAGGAGGTCCGTTTCCTCTGTTTTGCGGTACACCAGACCCCTCCCGATGAACAGTATCCCATTTCGAACGTGGCCGGTCGAACACAAGGCCGTTTCCTCCATTCTGCGGTACGCCAGGCCTCGTTTCCATCGCCTGTTCCGTCCAAGCCCTCCCGATGAACACGACGCTTTCCGTTGCCTCCCCATGAACACGACGCATTCCGTTGCCTCCCCATGAACACGGCGACGATGTTGTTTCTTCGTTCCGACCAAGCCATGTACACGAGCCCTGGCCGTACGTATGCGCGAGTAGGCGTTCGAGACCCCGCCCGTATGTACACATACGTGGCCGTATTTTCTTTCTTGCACCCTGGCTGCTGTACGTACGTGTACATGCTACGTGCGTACCTCTACTACGACACGCGCACACCTCTACATCGACCAGTATATATGTACGTACACGTTCGTGACCAGAATGACAATGCTACGTACGCTTCGACCATGTGGGTCCCGACTGTCAGGCACTTCTTTGCCTGCGAAGATGTAGCTGGTGGGTCCTAGCAGTCGGGAGGCGAAATACGGTGGCCCGTCCGGTGGGTCCACACTATCAGGTGGAGGAATAATTATTTTGCATGTAATAAGGAGGCACTTCCTTGCTGCGGCCGTGGACCCAGCTGTCAGCCTCTCCACGTACAGTCCACGTCCGATGGAAGCTGTTCCTTAACCACGTTGACCATGCCGCGCCGAGAGCACCAGGGCGGTGGACGACGGCGAGGCCTAGGAAGGGGACGACGCGGATCCGGGGAAGACGCGGCAGTGGATGCCCACGTGTAGAGGAGTATGAGGGCACTGGTTCGCTGCGGTGTGAGGCTGCCGTCGCCGCAGAGTAACAGGGGGTGTGGGTGAGTAGAGGGATGGCCTGGCCAGCGGTGGGAGTAGTAGGGTGCGGTGAGGCCTCCGCCGCATCGCGGCCGGCCACGAGAGACAGGAGCACGAGGCACGAACGGCGCTGGTTTGGGCGGCTGGAGCAAGAAGATGAGAGGTTGAAGAAGCACTACGTCCGTTGGATGGACATCGTACGGTCACTGGAGATAGAATCGTGCATATTGACTAAGTTGACAAAGCCCTCCGTCCCCGTCAACTTAGTAGGCCCACAAGTCAGCCTGCCACTATACTGGGTCCCAGCTAATTGGGGGGGGGGGGGTATTCATTTTTTTGTGTGTAATAAGGAGGCACTTCCTTGCGTGCGAAGATATAGCTGGTGGGTCCAAGCTGTCAGCGGCGGTAATGTTTTTTTGGGAAATACAGAGGCCCTTTCGGTGGGTCCCTGATGTCAGGTGGAGGAATCATTATTTTGCGCGTAATAAAGAGGCATTTCCTTGCGTGCGGCCATGGACCCAGTTGTCCGCCTCTCCACGTATAGTCCACTTCAGATGCATGTCGGTCGTTTACCACATTGACCAGGCCGCGCCGAGAGCACCAGGGCGATGGACGACGACGAGGCCTAGGAAGGGAACGACACGAAGGCAGGGAAGACTCGGCAGTTGTTTCCCACGCGGAGGGGAGTACGACTGTACGAGGGTTTACTGGTTCGTCTGCCGTCACCAGAGAATAACAGCAGGTGTGGGTGAGTAGAGGGATGGCTAGGCCAGCGATGGGAGTACGGTTGGGCGGTGAGGCCTGCGTGGCAGCACAGCCGACCGCGGGGAGGAGGGAGCAGGCAGTCCCGCTGGCGCTTGTTTGAGCGGCTAGAGCAGGAAGAGCAGAAATTGAAGAAGGACGACGGCCGTTGGATGGACATCCAACAGTCACTGCTTGTGCGTCAACCTTTTTTTAGTAAAGCCTCAAATATGAGGAAAATAGCATACAACCCATCTACCATTATTTCTAATAATTTTCAGCCCATTTGCTAATTCTTAAGGTTTTTTTGGAGCCCATATTCTTTTTGTTAGCATTACAGCCCAAATTGTGGCCACGGTTAAAAAATTATACGAATTTTTTTGCATATTTCGGTGCGGTCCGAACTATTTTTAATCCCGAAATTTCGACTCACATTCAAACTGATTTTAAAAATAAATGTATATCAATATAAAATCCAACAAATTCTCCACGCATAAAAATTAATGTAATTTAAAATCTTGAAATGAAAAAAAAGATATTTGAAACTAATTGCCGGTTTGATGTGTTTTAAAAATGTACAACCCATTTCTCATTACTGATGGGCCATTTTCTCGGCCAGCCGAATGAAAGCTCTCCTCGTCTTGAAAGATTTGCAGCCCAACAGGCCTGACAAAGCGACTTACTTGGCAAATCACAAAAAAACTGGGTTGTGGCCGTGGACCCAGCTGTCAGCCTCTCCACGTACAGTACTCTTCCGATGGAAGTCGTTCCTTGACCACGTTGACCACGCCGCGCGGAGAGCACCACGGCGGTGGACGACGGCGAGGCCTAGGAAGGGGACGACGCGGAGCCGGGGAAGACGCGGCAGTGGAAGCCCGCGCGGAGAGGAGTACGCGGGTTCACTGGTTCGGCTGCGGTGTGAGGCTGCCGTCGCCGCAGGGCCTGGCCAGCGGTGGGAATAGTAGGGGCGGTGAGGCCTCCGCGGCAGCACAGCCGGCCACGGGAGGCAGGAGCATGCGGCACGACCGGCGCTGCTTTGGGCGGCTGGAGCAAGAAGACCAGAGGTTGAAGAAGCACTACGGCCGTTGGATGGACATCGTACGGTCACTGGAGCTAGAATCGTTCATATTGACTAAGTTGACAAAGCCCTCCGTCCCCGTCAACTTTGTTGGCCCACAAGTCATCCTCCCACTATGGTGGGTCCCAGCTAGCAGGGGGTATTCATTTTTGTGTGCGTAATAAGGAGGCACTTCCTTGCGTGCGAAGATATAGCTGGTGGGTCCGACATGTCAGCGGGGGGAACGTTTTTTTCGCGAAATACAGAGGCCCTTCCGGTGGGTCCCAGCTGTCAGGTGGAGGAATCATTATTTTGCGCGTACAGTCCATGGCCGATGGATGTCGTTCGTTGACCAAGTTGACCAGGCCGCGCCGAGAGCACCATGGCGGTGGACGACGGCGAGGCCTAGGAAGGGAACGACACGGAGCCGGGGAAGACTCGGCAATGGTTGCCCACGCGGTGGGGAGTACGAGGGTTTACTGGTCCGGCTGCCGTCGCCGGAAAATAACAGGAGGTGTGGGTGAGTAGAGGAATGGCCTGGCCAGCAATGAAGTAGGGTGGGGCGGTGCGGCCTGTGCGGCAGCACAGCCGGCCACGGGAGGCGGGAGCAGGCAGTCCCACCGGAGCTGGTTTGGGCGGCTGGAGCAAGAAGATCAGATATTGAAGAAGCAGCACGGCCATTGGATTAACATCCAACGGTCACTGCTGCTAGAATCGTTTGTGGACTAAGTTGACAAAGCCAAAGTACACGTCAACCTAGTAGACCCACAAGTCAGCCTCCAAATCTGTCCCAAACAGCATACAGCCCGAAATTTCTAGCCAGATTCAAATTAATTTTAAATCTAAATATACCTTAATTTAAATTCAATGAAATTTTACCCGCACAAAAACAATGAAATTTAAAATATCAAAATCCGAAAGAAAACAGTATTTTGGAACTAATTGTCTGTTTGCTGTATTTTTTCATTTTACAGCCCATTTATTATTACTTATAGCCCATTTCTTATTACTTATAGCCCATTTTCTGGGCAAAATGCATCCCTCCTCGTCTTGAAAGATTTCCGGCCCAGCAGGGCGTAGAAAAGCAAGTAGGCCTACGTTGGTTATTCTGCAAAAAACAAAATAGCTGGCTAGCAATTTTCAGAAAGGAAAAAAACAAACTGGGCTGGCCATGTGCTAAACATATGAAATAAAAGCCTGGGCTAGACGGGCCACGGGTCCCGCACAACCCAGTTGATACCCTTCTCCGTCCCGAAAAAACAAAATTACTGCGCGCGCTGCTGGGTCCCTACTGTCATCCTCACCATGTACAGTCATCTCCTTATTCCTCTCGGTTGTTGACCATGTTGACAACACCGGAGGGCGGCGCCGCGGCGAGCGAACCAAGGCGGAGGACGATGGTGAGGCCTCGGACGGGAACGAACAGGAGCCGGGGCAGATCACAGCCAGCCGTGGGAGGCGGGAGCAGGCGGTCCCGCCGGCGCTGGTTTGGCTTTGGCGGCTCGAGGAAGAAGAGACTGAAGAAACGCGACAGACGTTGAATGTCAATCCAACGGTCAAGGTTGGCACAATCGTTTTGTTGACTAAGCGGACACCAAGTAGCATACTTTTTTATATATAGGAAGAAAACTGCGAGGAAAATGCGTTCGTCTGCCGTCCTCCTCACAGGGAACGTTCGCCACATAAGTGACTAGCACCCTTGGTTTTCAACCGAGAGGTCTTGGGTTCGAGTCCCAGGAACTCTCAATTTTGTCCTCCTTCCTTCCTCGCAAAAAAGGGAAAGAAAATCAAAGACTTGGGAAGGCGTACAGAACAAGCTAGTGTACCAGTAATGAGACGTTGCCGAGTTTTAGAAAAAAGAAAGACGTGCTCCTGTAGCTGGTTCGAATCCAAACCTAGACTATGACTATATATGGTGCTATGCTACTCTGCAAGTAATGAAACTGACATATCCAACGTTCGCTTCTCCTCTTCTCTACTTACTCTGCCTAGCATCAGAAGCTCTGGCCGCAGCAACCATGTCCGCTGGCTGCTCGTCCACCTGCTCTTCAGCAGGCAACAACCAGATATGCGCCAAGTCGCAACCCGTACCATCGCCTGTGGGTCTCATCACACCCTCGCCGGCACGCGCACCGCAGCCGATTGCTCATCGCAACCCGCTGCCGTTGGTGTGGTGCCACTGCTGCAAATCACGCAGAGTCATCCGTCGCGTCTCAACCACAATCCGCAACCCTGGCCGAGTCTTCTACAAATGCCCGAATCATGGGGTAATAATATGTTTAAGTGTTGTTCTGCTGCTTTCAGTTGCTGATTTTTTTAATAGTTTGGTTGATGATCTACCAATTTGATTCGTGCAGAAAAGGGAAGATTCGTGTGATTTGTATTTCTGGGAAGTTGCTGATGTGGGGGAATGCAACTACGCTGATTATTTGGTTAGCCGAGGAATCCCAATACCAGCAGGTTGGGGTGTTGGACAAGTAACTGAAGGAACGACAGAAGAGGAAGATGCAGAGCAGAAGCTTAAAGATGCAGTTCCTCTGATCATGGCCAAGCAACAGCTGCTGAACGGCCTTGACAGCAATGAGGAGATGAAAGAGCTTGTGAAGATAATGGGCAAAATCGATGTGCTCTGTAGGATGATTGTCTCTTTATTTGCAGTGTATGTAGCACTCGTGATGTATTCAGTGGCTACGACATGAGCACTTTGCTGAAACTAGTAATGAATGAAACCTGTGTAGCAGGCTGGGCGTAGTGTTGTGAACATCTAATGATTTCTATTAACGGAAATCAGGGGGTATCCCCTTTTGCTCATATAAATAAATAAATAGCAGAGGCCCTGTCGGGTCAGCTTTGTTCTCATTCGAAGACGTCGAGCAAATTGCAGTCCAACAGCAAACTATGTCATCAAATTCAAGTTTCACAGCCAAATATGAGTACAACTAAACAACAATGTCATCATGTTTTAGTTGTCATACAATCACCAAACACAAATCAGCATACATAACAAGTGATGTTCTCACAGCAAAATACTAAACAACATGTTCATCAGGTTTCAGTTGTCATAGCAAACACAATTTCACATAGTAGATAAAAAACGTCTTCTGACAGGCAAATACGACAAAAGCAATGTAATCATCATCCGCAGCAGCAGCGTCAACATCTTCGCCATGTGTATCAGTCTGAATCGTAATTCCCCATGGTGTCATCTTCTTCTTCATCCTCAACATCCTCGAACGTTGGCTTCTTCTTGATCAACTCTTGTATGTCCACAGCACGACAGGCAATCTTTTCGCCGGCGTCATTGACGTGATGGTTCTCAAAGATATTAGGAACATCTGTGTTATCTTGTACATCAGGAGCAGTGTAAGCATCATCTTGTTGTGCAACTTCATTAAACGAATTCCTCTGCTCAAACCTTTGCAATACTCTCCAGTCATCGCTACGTGCAAATGTGTCTTCCAAGAAAAATATCTGTGTTGCTTGATTTGCCAAAATAAAGGCTCGTTGGTCTGGTACGCCGCCTTGACATTGATGGATTTGAAATAATCATCAGCTCTGGGTTTTGCGATCCTGGAAAACAGGTTATACCAACGACAGCACAACAGAACCACACACCGATGATCCTCGAAACTGGAGATATACTGCAACTGAATAATGTCTGTTATGTTAGCATACATTTCAGTTGTCTCTTTGTCATACGTATCCGTGCTCATGATGGCACTGTTTTGTGTCTTCCTGCCTTCGTCTCGTGCAAGGGTGTTGTAGCGCACATCTCCAACAACGCAAGATTCATAATGTCTTACCCGAGTATCAGGACCCATTGCTAGTGAGTAAAGGGCATCATCAACTGCCTGCCCATCCTCCCGCATCTTCTTAACCTATGGTTAGAAAATAGACAAGCTGATCATCTTATGTACTCAATATATTAAAAAAACTGACAGTGCACTTCAAAAGCTTACATGGTTCTTGAACCATTTCGCAAATCCTGCCATAACCAGTTTGTCAATGTTTCTTGGATTTTGCGGCAGTAACTCCTCTTTGTAGATGCTGCACAACATAGTGATCGCGTCAAACATCTAAATATATAAGAATGTGCTGCAAGTTTAGTAGATTACGATGTATAAGCTGCAGTACTGCACTTACTTGATATAAGGTAGTATCTCAGGACAGTTATTCAACACATACCAAACCATTTTGTCCAAATCTTTAGGTTTGTCCTCTTGTCGACTCTTCCCTGTAACTCGAACAGAATAATCGAAAACATTGAGCCCGGGATTGTCTTCACCCACCTCTTTGCTAAGCTGATCAGCTGTTTCAATGTATTTTGAGCAGAATGTCAACGCTTCTGTAGCAATGTAGGCCTCTGCAATGGAACCCTCGGGTCTAGCTCTGTTCCTAACATAGCCCTTGAAAGTGCCTAGCCGCCTTTCAATAGGGTACATCCAGCCATACTGTACTGGACCTCTAAGTAGTGCCTCATCAGGTAGATGAACAGCCAAATGCACCATCACATCAAAGAAGGCTGGAGGATATATCTTCTCAAGGTCGCATAGGATAGTTGGTATCTTGTCTCTAAGACGCTCCAAAGCATCTATCCTGATATTCCTACTGCAGAGTTCCCTGAAGAATTGTCCCAACTCTGCAACTGCTCTGTATAAGTCAGGGCGGCCCAATCCTCTAAGGATAACAGGTAAAACCCTTTGAAGTAGGACGTGGCAGTCATGAGTTTTCAACCCTTGTACCTTGTTTCCATCTGCACTGACTCTCCTTTCAGGGTTGGAAGCAAATCCATGTGGGAATCTCACACGTGACAGGACCTCGCAGAATTCTTTTCTTTTTACCTTGTCCAAGACGTACACAGCTGGTGCCATATCCCGTGGTTTACCTTCATCTTGCACCTGCAAATCCTTTCTGATACCCAGGTGTGTCAAATCAATCCTAGATTTTAAGGTATCTTTCGTCTTGCCTTCAATATTAAGAAGTGTGCCGATAATGCTGTCACATATATTTTTCTCGATGTGCATCACATCAAGATTATGCCTTAGATCCAAATCTTTCCAATACTCCAAGTCCCACAAAGTGGACCTGCGGGTAAACAATAATCTCTCTTCTACCCTGCCACGCTTCCTTTTCCCGCTACCATTACCAGGATGGTTTCCTGGTGTAATATGCCTGACCTTCTCTAATTCCACTTGCAACTCATCGGCGGTGAGCCTCTTTGGCGCATCACGGTTTTCATGCTTTGCATTGAACACATGTCTTCGGTATTTTCTAGGATGCGGCTTGTCCTTGGCAAGGAAACGGCGGTGTCCAATGTAACAGATCTTGCTAAGTATTGCGTATGACAGCGGATTCCTGTCACAGCGAACACATGCATTGTAACCATGTGTCGTTCGCCCTGACATAGTGCCCAAAGCCGGATAATCATGGATGCACCAAATTATAACAGCACGCAGAAAGAAATCAGCTGGTGGGCTGCTATATAGGTCTCGAGTGAGAACACCCTTCCATAGCTGTTGAAGTTCCTCCACAAGAGGCTCCATGAACAAATCAAAATCCTTTCCAGGACTTTTTGGACCTGGGATGAGCAAGGCCATCATGTAGTTTGATTCTTTGGTGCAGACATTTGGAGGCATGTTGTAAGGGATAACAAGCACTGGCCACATGCTATATGTGGCGCTCTGGTGGCCAAATGGGTTAAATCCATCTGAAGCTAAGCCAAGTCTAATGTTTCTCGGGTCAGCAGCAAACTCTTTGTGTTTATCATTGAAGCTTTTCCACTCACTACCATGAGATGGATGGCTCATTACATTCTGATCTCTGTACTCCTGGTTCCTAGAATGCCACAGTACATCCTCTCTTGTTTCAGCATCATGAAACAACCTCTGCAATCTTGGTGTAATTGGAAAATGTCTCAGAACATTATGAGGAATCCTCTTCACAGCATCGCCATCTTTCCATCTTGATGATTTGCATTTTGGGCATTCACTTAAGTTGGCATAATCCTTCCGGAACAGAACACAATTATTCTTACAAACATGGATCATATCATATCCAATTCCAACTGCACGAAGGAAATTCTTCATTTTACTATAGGTGTGTGGCAGCTCAGACGCATCTCGGAAAGATTTGCGGAAAGCAGCCACCATCGCATCGAATGATTTGTTGGTCATCCGCTCAGATGTCTTCACCTGAAGAAAGGTGACCATAGCTGATTATACTGACAGCTTATTTCCTGGGGTGACAGCAACGTTGCATTGTTCCAACATGCGGGCCCACCGTTTTTCTTCTGCAGGTGAAAGTTCACGGAATGCATGAGCATTTCGTAGCATTGTTTCAATGTTGGTCAAACTCACTGGCTCCGCCACCACCACCTCCTCCTCTACTTCCACCTGAGCATCAGGCAGATCAAGATGGTGATCTGCTGCTTCCACGTAGTCAATAACATTGACGTTCACAGCTTCACCATGATGAACCCACCTAGTATATGTGACCGACATCCCATACAAGTGTAGATGATTTTGCACAGTTGACTGGGGTCTTGTAACTGAATTCATACAACTACTACACGGGCAGAGCACATCTGATTTCGGACCACCGTACTCAGCTCTGATAAAGTTCATGAAGTTTTCAACCCCCTCGACATATGCAGCGGAGAATCTTCGAGCAGAAGTTATCCAAGTCCTGTCCATCTGTTAGACATACAAATTAGTTCTTCTACTAGATATTACAGGAAAAAACATATATGTTTTTTATGAAGTCCAGAAAAAAATACCTAGGTCGATGTCTAAAGCTATGGCAAGATATTTGGACGAGCAGATCTAAGTAATGGAATATATGTAAAGCTAATTCAGCAAACATATTTGAGTGCCAAATTATGGCAGGCTGTTTCAGCAGTCAATGAGGCCGAGCACACAACCATCGAACTATCGAAGGCCATTGCAGCAACAAAGATTGAGTATAAAACAGTGTAGAGCTATTTCAGCTAACAGATTGGCTACTAGACCATGGCAATCTACGTCACAATAAATATATGGCAGGATATTTTAGCAACTAATCGGCCTTGGCATGCCATCTCAGCTAAGCAGATTGAGTGCAGAATAGGGCAAGGAAGCTTCTTAGGCAGAGCATATTCACAGTAAACTATTTCGGCAAACAGTGAGATTAACAGCGTCTATCAGCTAACATTCAGCGCTACACCGACATGAACGGGGCCTCAGTCTAGAATGCGCGTACCGTGGGAGAAGCTGACCGCCGTGCGTCTCCACACGAACGTCGCCAGTGGTGGCGGCACTGACTGCCGTGCGCCTCCACAAGAACGTAGCCAGAGGTGGCGGCGTAGCTAGAGGACGGCAGTCTATGAGAGCGTACTGTGGGAGCGAGAGGATCGCCGAACTGCGACGCCGATGTATCCGCATGGCGGGGAGGGCGTCTTTGGCTGAGCGAATGGAGTGGAGGGG